>NC_088782.1:28739772-29042803 GCF_958450345.1 Calliphora vicina | reverse complement strand
CATAGATGCTAGATACTGTATCTTATAGTTTAGTGTAGCAAGGAAGTAAAAAACACAATATTAAATTTCCCAACATAAAAGAAACGTTTCTCTATAAAGATTTTTTTTATCAGTTTCTTTCATTCCATAGCACTTAATGCGGCGTTTAATATGGCGCGGTTTGACGTTTCCATTACAACATCAAAGCTGATGTTTTCATGTGTACACACGTTGTAATATCTTATCGTAAGATAGAAAAACAAAACTTTATAAATATAAAATGCTGGTAGTGTGTGTAAGGATCTCTTGAAAAGCTAAAAAGAAAAAAATAATTGTTGATTTTAGCTTGTTTTTTTTTGCCACTGCAAAGGCAGTGTTTATTTAGGCTCTAAACTGCGATAGACAACAAATGATGCGATTTCCTTTTCGCTCATTGTCTTTTATTTAACTTTTTTTTTGCAGAAATTTTAAAGATATTTTTTTTATATTTATTTGGCTTGTGTTTTGGTGGGAGTAAAAGCATATGAGTTTTATTTGGGCATAAAGTGGGAAAGTATTCATATGTATTAAAAGTTAATATGACACATACATACATATATAGATGTAGAAAACAAAACGTGGTGGAATTGAAAATTCATGAGAAAATTTTTGGAAAATTCATAAACACTTATTTATATAAATGGTGTAGAAATACTTTCACTAAAAGCTAATGTAAATATCAGAAGATTATGGAGATAACTTTTAAAAAAAAATTTGTTTTGTAACTTTTTGTTTCACATTGAAAATTGAGTTTGGATCACATTGAAAATTGTCAGGTTTGAATGATTTTTTATGAAAAAGTTTTGAATTTAGGGTTTAAAAAAATTTTAACAAACTAATTTTTAAAACAATTTTATAAGATGCACTTTTTCAAAAGAACAAGTGGTACTTTTTAAATTTTTTTTGAGCTATTGATATTTTGATCTTCTGGAAAAAATCAATTCCCAAAAATTTTTTAATTTTAAAAAAAGTACCTTTTTTTCTGCAGCTCCTCATGACATCTTCTAAATTTTTATACCCTTCACCACCATAGTGGGGAGGGTATAATGCGTTTGTGCAGATGTTTGTAACGCCCAAAAATATTATTCTAACACCCACCTTAAAGTATACCGATCGACTTGTAATCATTTTCTGAGTCGATTAAGCGATGTCTGTCCGTCCGCCCGTCCGTCTGGTCGGCTGGCTGGCTGGCTGTCCATGTAAACATTGTGCGCATAGTACAGGTCGCAATTTTGAAGATATTTCGACGAAATTTGATACATATTATTTTTTCGTCTCAAGGACCAAGCCTATTGAAACTGGGTAAAATCGGTCCATTATTTCACCTAGCCTCCATACAAATGTCCTCCCGAAATTGGACTTTATCGGTCATAAATATTTAATTTATATATGTATCTCCACAAATTCCGCTCCAAATAAGTTTTATATACACAAAATTCATGTCACCAAATTTTGTTACGATCGGTCCATAATTAGTCATAGCTCCCATATAGACCCGCTTCCGAAAATCATTTTAACGTGCACAAATCGCTTAAAAATGTTGGTAAATACGCAAAATTCAACATACTTAACTTTAATATAGACATAAATCACACGACCTAATTTCATGGTGATCGGTCCATAATTGGTCATAGCCCCCATATAAGGCCCACTTCCGAAATCACTCAAAAATATAAATTATTGAAATTTTAAAAGAAAATTTTTTTTTGCTGTTTTACTTAGTGTAGGGTATTATATGGTCGGGCTTGACCGACCATACTTTCTTAATTGTTTTTTATTGCAGAAATTAAAATTTTATGGACCGACTTATGTTTTAGCGTTCTCAGAATATCAAAATTGTTATTAACTTCAAAATTATAGGGGGTAAGATTTTATCGTAAGTCAATGTTTATGTTTTACAGTAAACGAATTTTATCGTAAGCCACACACAGTGGTATAGAAAAACAATTAAGAAAGTATGGTCGGTCAAGCCCGATATATGTGCCTTATATGGGAACTATGATCAGTTATGGACCGATCACCATGAAATTAGGTGGTGTGATTTATGTCTATATGAAAGTTATTTATTTTGAATTTTGTGTGTATACCAACATTTTTAAGAGATTTATGCACGTTAAAGTGATTTTCGGAAGCGGGTCTATATGGGAGCTATGACTAATTATTGACCGATCGTAACAAAATTTGGTGACATGAATTTTGTATATATTTGGAGCGAAATTTTTGTAGATACCTATATAAATTACAACTTTATGACCAAATTATAAATAAAATTTATAAAGTCCAATTTCGGGAGGTGAAATAATGGCCCCATTTCAGCCATATTCAATAGGCTTCGACCTTAGGCCGAAATAATAGTATGTACCAGATTTTATCGAAATATCTTTAAAATTTCGACCTGTACTTTGCGCACAAGGTCTACTTGGACAGACAACCAGCCAGCCAGACGGACGGACTGACATCGTTTAATCGACTCAGAAAATTACAAGTCGATCGGTATACTTTAAGGTGGGTGTTAGATTAATATTTTTGGGCGTTACAATCGCATTATACTCTCCCCACTATGGTGGTGTAGGGTATAAAAAGATTGAAATAAATTTGTAACTTCTAAATGGTTAGAACCTTCTCCTGTAAAATTTATATTTTTTCGCTTACAAAAATTTGGCGCAAGGGCTCGCTATGAACAAAATTGAACATTTTTAAGAATCTTTGAATCTCTCTTCAAATAGCATGTACTTTTTTGTATTTCGATATGAAAAAATCAGTGTCTTACTTATATCATAAAAAACCTGTGAGTTTGTATTTAATTTCCAAAGCAGCTACTTTTATCTATTTATATATGAGGAAAATCAAAAAAATTTAAGGGTCGCTGAAAGTGAAACCACACAGAAAAAACTATTTCTTAAACCGTTTCAATTCAAATATTTATCACATATTGAACTGTTTCTAATTATTTTATAATTGAATCAAATACTCAAAAACAAAATTTTCTGATATTTTGTATTGAATTTTGAGTTTTGAATTTGATAATTTTGACAATTGAATATACAATTTTCGTTATTTGTTGAACTTTAAATACAAAAATTATTGAATAGATAATTTTTGTAATTGAAAACACATTTTTGTTATTTTTTGTGTTTTCAATTACGAAAATTATCTATTCAATAATTTTTGTATTTGATGTTCAACCAATAACGAAAATTTTATATTCAATTGTCAAAATTATCAAATTCAAAACTCAAACTTCAATAGAAAATATCAGAAAATTTTGTTTTTGAGCACATGAATACTTGATTCAATTATGAAATAATTGAAACCAGTTCAAAATGGGATAAATGTTTGAATTGAAATATAATTTTTTCTGTGTAATAATAATACTAAAATGTTTTCTTTTCATTTAGAAATATTAAATTTGGAATAGATAGTTTAAAGCACTCTGTTAGTTCTTAAAGAGTTTTACGAATTGCTTGCATTTGAATATCAATTAAGCAAAAGCTATGTTTTTAATTTATTTTTTATATTTTCAATTTTCAATTTAAACCAATATGAATTTTGAGAAAAATTATTAAAGCGAACAGCTTTTAGCATGTACAAGTAACTACATGTCGTTAAGACAGAAAATTTAAAAATATTTTCAGTAAAATTCTCCAAAACTTTTGATTTTCCTCATATATAGCATAAAAATTCTTAGTAAGCTTTTTAAAACATTAAAATGATAAAATAGCATTTGCAGAAAAATAACGTTACCAAAAAAATAAAAAAACATTTCAGTTGAAAAGGACGTTTGTTGTTTTACCGTATAAAGAAACTACCTAAATACATGCTGCCAAACACCCACTCACACAAAGCCGCTTTATACAGTCTTGGAAAATCAGGACTCTTTTCACACCAATTCGTATGTATTTTCCAAACACACACATAAACAAGAGCAAATGGATAACATCTTTAACAAACATAAACATCAAAAACAGCATTTAATTCTTTTTTCTAGATTTTAACTGACAAAAAAATAAATAAAAATAAAATGACAGTGTTTTTTACTCGTTCTTACTTGAAATGTGTGTGTGTGTGTATCATTAATTCCTTTTCTGTATCCTTCAATGAAAAAAAAAAATCTGATGGCATATAAAATAGCTCATGTAGGTTTTTATTTCAGTTTTGAAGTGAAAACCTTTTAACTGCAATCAGTTTAAAAAAATATAATATGAAATAAAATAAAACAAAACTGAACATTATAATCTACAAAGTAGCAATCTTGTTATTTTATATTTTGTTATATAAAATAAAATTTCTTTACACATAGTTACATACATTTATATAAAATGTATGAGTACATGGGGTGATTTGGTATTATGCCACATTTAGTTTTAGTTAATCTGGTATATTTAATTGCAAAGGCTGTCAGGAGTTATTTAGGTTGTCCTTTAATAGTAAATATTATCAAATGGACTTTAACTTTGAATTTAAGGAGAAAGCAGAAACGTGTTTTCTTTAGCTTTGCTACACCATAGTATGGAGGGTATTATGCGTTTGTGCTTATGCTTTAACGCATCAGTATACCGATCGCCATAGAATCACTTTCTGAGTCGATTAAACGATGTCCCTATTTGGCTATTTGTCTGTGTAGTGAAACTAAAGCGCAAAGTACAGGTCGCAATATTGAGGATATATTCGATTGAATATATGGGAATCTGCACAAAGTCATGTCACCTAAGTTTATGATGATCATAATTCATCATGGATCTCATATAAGTCCCACTTCCGAAAAACCTGTTTATCGAGCTTAAATATCTTAAAAATGTGGGTATTCACATACATTTCAACTGAAATAAGTTCCATATAGGCATAAATCATACGACCTAAATTCATGGCGATCGGTCCATAATTGATCATAGCTCACATATAATGCAATATTCCGAAAATCACTTTAACGTGCATAAATCTCCTAAAAATGTTGGAATCCAAATAAAATTTAACAAAAATAAGTTTCATATATACATAAATCACTCAACCTAATATCATGACGATCAGTCCATAATTGATCATAGCTCCCATATAAAGCCGTCTTCCGAAAATCGTTCACGAAATTAAATTATTGAAATTTTAAAAGAAAAATATTTTTGCTCATGTACTCTGTCAAGTCTTTCTTATTTGTTTTTTATTGAATCATAAGGTTAACAGGATAGGGTTATGAATGGCATAACACATCGGGAAAATTACCTACTCTTGTTTGCTAGCAAATGCAGAATTAAAATATTTTGGAAATAATTCCACCATTTCTTACTGGCTGATCTTATTACATTAAAATTCACATATGCTTAACTGAGGAGCACTTGAGTTTCAGTTTTGATGAAGGATTCTACAGACCTCGCAAGAGTGGCGCTTTGAAATCTCGCGGTACGGCACCTCAGATATGCAAATTATTTTGGTGTTCGTGCAAAAATGTTACTATATTCTTCCCTTGTTTGCATAAGATATTTATCTCTCATTGTTAGCGACTTATGGAATTTCAAACTTTCACCATACCTTTGTTTTCTCAATATGAAGGATACAATTTATGGCCCTTTTATGAAAATTGTACCAATGGTTTCTCTCATTTGTCATACTGTTCTTTTAGTTGGCAACAGTTTTCTGCACAAAAGGCGGTAAATGAAACTATGGCTTGAGTTTTACAACTAAAGGCATAATTAGTTTAAAGTTCTATTCCGTAACGAATCAGCTCTTTTGTTTTTAGCTAATGGGACGTTTTATAAGGCATTAGTTTTTCTGTAACGTTGCCGTTCTGTTGCGGATGAATCTGTTGAAAACTGAATTTTGTCCCCTACTTTAAGTGACAGCTAAACCAGCTGATATCATGTACAGAAACAAAATGCTAACAATTTGAAGTCAGCGGTAGCAACATTTTTTGAAAGTAAAATATTGTTACGTTTTTACCTTTTAAAAATGGTGGTTTGTTTCCTTAAAATAAAGGGCATTCTTTTCATTGCAAGTAAAATCAGTTTAGTAGTTTAAAAGTTGTAACAACTCTTTATTTATTTAAAATGTACAACAACCACAGAATTAAATAGTCACTCAATGTTTTTTTATACACGTTGATAAATTCGCAGAACTACAGACACACTTTATAATGTACACGAATTCACTTGAAAATACAGCACACTTTAAGGCACTCAGTTGATGTTTATTCGAATAGCATCTCTGATAAACTAAACTAACGACTGCAACCTCTGCCACTATTTATAACACTGCCATCTGCACTCTAGATTGTTCTTCAACTGTCAAAGCTCGTATTTTCGAAGCCTAGAGCATACGCCATCTCTGGTGGTTTTTCTAAAATGTTCTTTAACTGTCAAAGCTAGCAAACATTCAGCATTGCCACGATCTTACGATCAATGATCAACTCAAAGCTTTTATTTAATGTTGATAATGGCCACAGATATGTTACAGTTTGAGAGGCACTGCTTTCAAATAGCATTATGCAACTTTAAATCAGCCGTTTAAATCGTTATGTTTGAATTTAAGTACAATTTCGTAACAATATTGTTACGTTTTTACCTTTTAAAAACGCTGGTTTGTTTCCTTTAAATAAACGGCACTCTTTTGATTGCAAATTAAATCAGTTTATCAGTTTAAAATTTTAACAACTCTTTAATTATTCAAATCTACACGGAAACAGTTTAAATAGTCACTATGTGTTTTTATAAAAAACAAGTAAGAAAGTATGGTCGGTCAAGCCCGACCATATAATACCCTACACTATGTAAAAGAGCAAAAACATTTTTCTGTTAAAATTTCAATAATTTATATTTTTGAGTGATTTTCGGAAGTGGGCCTTATATGGGTGCTATGACCAATTATGGACCGATCATCATGAAATTAGGTCGTGTGATTTGTGTCTATATGAAAGTTTACTATGTTGAATTTTGTGAGTATACCAATATTTTTAAGCGATTTACGCACGTTAAAGTGATTTTCGGAAGCGGGTCTATATGGGAGCTATGACTAATTATGGACCGATCGTAACAAAATTCGGTGACATGAATTTTGTATGTATAAAACTTATTTGGGGCGCAATTTGTGGAGATACATTTATAAATTAAACATTGATGACCGATAAAGTCCAATTTCGAGAGGACATTTGTATGGGTGCTAGGTGAAATAATGGACCGATTTCAGCCAGTTTCAATAGACTTGGTTCTTGGGCCGAAAAAATAACATGTACCAAATTTTATCGAAATATTTTCAAAATTGCGACCTGTACTCTGCGCACAAGGTTTACATACACAGCCAGCCAGCCAGCCGACCAGACGGACGGACATCGTTTAATCGACTCAGAAAGTGATTCTAAGTCGATCGGTATACTTTAAGGTGGGTGTTAGACTAATATTTTTGGGCGTTACAAACATCTGCACAAAAACGTATAATACCCTCCCCACTATAGTGGTATAGGGTATAAAAACGTTTATAATTCACAATAATACACACATTTAAACTACACTTTATAGTGTACAAGGATGCAGTTGATGTTAACGCTAACATCGCCTATGATAAACTGGATAACTGCAATCTGCTACCACCATTTATATACAGAGCCATCTCCTTTCTAGTAGCTTCATGAATGGCTAGCTATATTTCTGGAGCTTTCAGCAGCTTCAATGTTAATGTTATCAGCATTAACATTTAGTGTTGCGATACTTACACACAATGCTAATTACAGCGTGCTATCAACATTGTTGATAAATAGAAGTTCCTACTAATGGAAATGTTTATAAACATGATGAATGTTGCAAGCAGCCTTTACAGCCATTCAAGTTATATTATATGTATTCAAATTGATAGTGCAATTTCGTAACAATATTTAACATTTCAAGAGGATACAAATATAAAAACATTCAGCATTTTATAAAATATTTATAAAGGTTTTTAGTTCAAAAACAGCTGATTCGTTCTTACGGAAAAACTAACTACAAAATACGAGCCTACTGAAACGATACAGAAAGAAAAGACTAATGTAGCCTAAATATTTGGTATTAACAATTCTGTATATTTAATTTTTAATAAATTGTTTAAAATTCTCATCTTATCATTTTATACTCACTATACAATTTAATAACTCCAACTATACTAACCTTAAAAAATACATAAACAATTTTTCTTAAATCATAATATTTAATAGTCTATCAAGTTAAAAATATGAAAGAAAAAAAATGGAAAGTATTTCAAAATTTCTTCACAGACAGTTCGTGTTTAAACTATGTAGTTGGAAGACATAAAGAAAAACAATATTGTTGGTGCGTTGTCAACAATGTTGACGTGTCGTATTTATGTCACTGTTGATTTCCGTTTGGACTGCAATTGCCAATGCTTTTTCACTGTCTCCTTTTCTCTCTCTCTCTCTATCATTCAGCTAACTTATCACTTGTTTATTTTTTCACATTTCCGGTATGCATGGCTAAGAGTGTGTGTGTGCATGTGTGAGTTTTCTTTATTTATTTAGAAAAACTAACTAACTGTAAACAGTAAACTACATACTCTAACAAATGTCGAGCTATAGCTATATTTATATAGCGTTAAAGTTAAAACGAATATTTTTTTTAAAGAAAAAAAAGTATTTTTTCTTATTCATATGTATATAGTATATTTATTTGTGTGTGCGAAGACACAGGACATACATATTTCCATCACACTGAAACAGGTATAAAGACAAATGGTTTGGTTTCCGTAGAATAGCAAAACACAAAACCAAACAGTTATAAAAACAACAAAACCCTGTGGGTAGCTTTATGTGGAAAAGGAGGAGAACGTACAAGAAAAAAAAAAACAACTAATGTAGCATATCCATCAAAATGTCGTAAAAATGAAATCATGTACAATCAACACACGTTTCTATAACTAAACACATGCACCTACACCCACTTATATACCTGTATACGTATCTAGATATGTATACCGTACCGTAACGTAGTTTGGGCATAGATACTGAGAAATACTCTTGAATTCATGTTTTAGACTTAAACATGATTCGAAAATGTGGTAAAACAACAACCGGAAGTAAGTCATTGAAAGATAACCTGGCATGTCACTCCATCTATACGATGGTATTTGTTAGATGATTCAAACTGCTGAGGTAAACACAAAAAAAAATCTATAAAAATTTCTTGTTGGGAAATAGGAAGATGGAAAAAGGAAGAGCAACTCAAAAAACCCAATTTTATTGAACAACATGAAGATATAAACAAACAGAACAGAACAACTGGAAGCCAGACAAATAAAATGAGAAATATGCCTAAGAGGCGAACATATGGATGGCTACTACTCTCTTCATTAATGTAGGAATTTAATGTAGAAAACTTGCTGGAAACTATGGACAAAGTTCTTCAAAAACTAATAAAGGCTCTACCATTTGTAGCTTTGTAACACTGTATTAGAGCCAACTATTCGTTAATTGACTAACCATAGGTTGTAGGCCTAGCTGAGGACATCGATAATCATTTTATAAACCCATTATCTTGAGACATGTTCCACTATGTATTTCTGACAGATCTGTGCCTCCAGAGAGATAAAAAGTGATATTAACAGTTTTCTCTTTAGATATTTTGCACTCATCTATTAAAAAATATGTTTTTTAAACAAATTTGAAATTCTGGAAATTCATGATATTATCGAAATCCGAAAAGTAAAAGTTCAAAAGTTATTTTTTTTATCGAATTTTTTTTGTTTCCTCCCAATAATGAACAAGTTTATAGCATTACACAAACATCGATTTTTCTTACATTGTTAAGCCAATAACGATTGATTTCCCTGCCTGGTTTTTATATCTACAAAAAACCTTTAAAAACTATTGTAACATTTTCTTCCTAAACCAAAGTTTACAAAATAGTATTATGCACAAAGAAAACAACTACATGGATTTACTATGCGTAAAAGAAAACTTCAAAAAAAAGTCTTGCCACACTACACTTTCCACACACTCAGACACTATTGAGTCTTTGACGATATAAGTATTCTTAAAATGTTCTTTACAGTTTGTTTGTCTGTTTAAGTTTGTTTTGGTAGAATGTTTTAACATGTTTCTGTTGCAAGTTTCTAGCCGGAAATAAAATCTAAGTTAAGCTTTCAACATCACGTGATATGAATAATATGTGTGGAAATGTGAGCTAGGGAAATTGCAATAATATGAGGCAAATAAGATTTATGTGTGTTTAATTTAAGAGTGGCAAATAGTAGTTATGATAATAAGGCATATATTTACATATAGCAGGGTCCAAATCGTCGCCTAAAATGCAAAACAACGTATCGTCAAAAAATTCGAAATTGATTCACTACATCATATTACATGTGTACAAGATTGTACTAAAATTCAAAACAACGTATCATCAAGTGCATGATTTTCTTAAACAAAATAACGTATACATTTTGAATAATTAATTAATAAATAGTATTTCACCTTATCTTAGATAGTTTCCTAATATTTATACCCTACACCACCATAGTGGGGAGGGTATAATGCATTTGTTCAGATGTTTGTAACTCCCAAAAATATTAGTCTAACACCCACCTTAAAGTATACCGAACGACTTAGGGCCATTACTACAACTTCTATTAAACCGTCCGTCCGTCTGGCTGGCTGTTCATGTAAACCTTGTGCGCGGAGTTCAGGTCGCAATTTTGAAGATATTTCGATCAAATTTGGTACATACTATTTTTTCGGTCCAAGGACCAAGCCTGTTGAAACTGGCTGAAATCGGTTCATTATTTCACCTAGCCCCCATACAAATGTCCTTCAGAAATTTGAAATTTATCTACGCAAATTGCGCTCCAAATAAGTTTTATATATACAAAATTCATGTCACCAAATTTTGTTACGACCAGTCCATAATAGTCATAGCTCCCATATAGACCCGCTTCCGAAAACGTGCATAAATCGCTTAAAAATTTTGTATACATACAAAATTCAACATAGTTAACTTCATATAGACATAAATCACACAACCTAATTTCATGGTGATCGGTCCATAACTGGTCATAGCTCCCATATAAGGCCCACTTCTGAAAATCACTCAAAAATATAAATTAATGAAATTTTAAAACAAAAATGTTTTTGCTCTTTTACTTAGTGTAGGGTATTATATGGTGGGGATTGACCGATCATACTTGTTTTCGATAAATTTGATGCAACTGAATTATTTTTTGCAGTCTTTATGAAGTTTTAATTAATGATATACCTTTTTTATACCCTTCGCCATGAGTGGCAAGGGTGTATATAAGTTTGTCATTCCGTTTGTAATTTCTACATTTTTCATTTACGACCCCACAAGGTATATATATTCTGGATCGTTATAGATAGCGAAGGCGACATAGCCAAGTCCGTCTATCCGTCTGTATGTTGAAATCAACTTTCCATAGCCCCCAAATGACTTAAATGATTCATACATCTATATGTCGGGAATTCTTCAAGCTCCGTTGGTGTTTAAAATCGACAAAATCGGACCATAAATGGCTGAGATATAAGGAAAAAACAGGGACAACCTCGATTTATGCCCTATTTATACCCTACACCACCATACTGGGGAGGGTATAATGCGTTTCTGCAGATGTTTGTAACGCCCAAAAATATTGGTCTTACACCCACCTTAAAGTATATCGATCGACTTAGAATCATTCTCTGTCGATTAAACGATGTCCGTCCGTACATCCGCCAGTCCGTCTGGCTGGTTGGCTGGCTGTCCATGAAAACCTTGTGCGCAGAGTATAGGTCGCAATTTTGAAGATGTGTCGATCAAATTTGGTACATATAATTTTTTCGGCCCAAGGACGAAGCTTGTTAAAACTGGATGAAATCGGTCCATTATTTCACCTAGCCCCCATACAAATGTCCTTCCGAAATTGGACTTTATCGGTCATAAATGTTTAATTTCTACATGTATCTACACAAATTTCGCTCCAAATAAGTTTCATATATACAAAATTCATGTCACAAAATTTTGTTACGATCGGTCCATAATTTGTCATAGCTCCCATATAGACCCGCTTCCGTAAATCACTTAAACGTGCATAAATCTCCTAAAAATGTTGGTATATACACAAAATTCAACATAAATAACTTTCATTAAGACATAAATCACACGACCTAATTTCAAGGTGATCGGTCCATAATTGGTCATAGCTCCCGAATAAGGCCCACTTCCGAAAATCACTCACGAATATAAATTTTTGATATTTTAAAAGAAAAATGTTTTTGCTCATTTACTTGGTGTAGGGTATTATATGGTCGGGCTTGACCGACCATACTTTCTTACTTGTTTTGATCTATATCTGGATTACTAAGTCATTAATATAGACAATATCGATATCTAATGATAGATATTTCAAAGTCTATTCCAACGATGTATATAAGGCTATAGTAAGTTGGACCTACAATGGGTCAAAATCGGGAAAAATATTTTTGAACCCGAATGTTTTTTCATCAAAAATTTATTTTTTGTGCTGGCTTAGGTGATCTTTGTCTTCCGTATCAAAATCATCACTTCTGAAACGCACAAACCATCTTTTGCACGTTGAAACCGATGAAAAACATTCACCATTCATCATTTTTTTCAAATCAAAGAAGTAATGCAAAGCTTCCCGCATATGACGCTTTGTTGGCAAAAAAAGCTTTCTCGACAGATATGTACTTTTCAACCGGACATATAAATTTTTTTAAACAAAAACCGCGTTCAAAAGATAAGCCATACACAGAAAAAAATTTACTGAACCGAGGTGAGAAACTGTGAAGGACCGACTACTAGCACCCGTTCCAACTACGAACACATGTAAATACAAATCAAGGCGGCACTGACTGTGTGAAATTTCATTAAGGTATCTCTAATCGTTCACGAATTATTTTCCAAAATAAAAAGTTTGTAAACAAGTGTGAGTAGTAAATAATATTAATGGTGAATTTCTGAAATTAGAAGTCATATTTAGAGAGTTTAGGATACTTTTTGGTTGACTTGGATTTGAATTCCCTGAATTCAAAACGCATGCTATGAAAGCCCTAATATAATTATTTGTCCACCTACTGTATACATCTGTTTTAGCTTTCCTTTAAAGTAACTAATCACCTTATTATTGAATTTTAAAGTATTTCAATTTATATATTTTTTTCCTTTTTAAATTTATTAAAAGTTAATGCTTTCTAGTTAGTTCAGAAACCCCCTCAACCGCTTTCCTTTTAAAAAAGGGATGATTTATTATTATGTTGTCTCTCATTTTTTTTTGTCATACACCCTTCAACGCTTTTATGTACATTTTTTGTTGGCCTTAAGATCATAATAGGACAAAAAAACAACAAAGAACTGAATGACGATTTCGGCATAAATTGTCATTTCTTCCCTTTTTTATTTTCTAGCCCATGTTTGTTTAACCAACATGCCAAAAAGCTCTATAGAAAAATCATTCATAAGTTTTATGACCAACATTTTTCTTGTGCTTTTTTTATATATTTATTTTCATTTATTTTGCCTTTTTTTCGATACGGTGTATTTGGTGACCCAACCCTCCTTAAACGCATCATAAATGTACGTGAGACCGTAAAATAATTTTCTTTTTATAGAATTTCTCATTTCATTTTGGTATGTCATGGGTAATTTTTGTGTTGGGTGTGTGGACACTCTATAGTAGGTATTGCAGAGTTGAGGGAATAGTTTAGCACAGAAAATAATTAGAACTCAATTTTGCCTCTCAATTAGGCTAAGGGACTTTAAACAAAACAATTGTATGGAAAATACTGGACATCTTTGCTTTGGTAGCTCAACTCTGAATTCTTTATTGCCGCCTAAATTTTTCAAACTCATTTTTCTTCTACATATTTTCGTTTAGTCACAAGCCGAGCAGATGAGAATGAAAAAAAAACACACGTAAAACGAAATCAAATTCTCCGCAAATTGGCTGAAATCTATCAAAGCATGTTCTCTGTATTGATTTAGATTGAACGCAAGACAAAGTAGTAAATTTATCTGTATTGAATGTTGACAAATAACTTGTAATAAAATTATGATATTTATGCTGTTAATAATAATCATAATAGCAGTAATGATGATAATCATGATGATGGCAATGATCTTTAATTTAATAAATTTAATACAAACAACAAAAAGGTCATACTTAGTAGAACTATAATAGACTGGATAACAATACAGATGTTTTATAGTTATCTTTCTTTTTTACTACATTTTATGTATTCGGGGTTATAAAAACTTGTGTCATTTTATTTGATTTTATTCTTTTATGAGTTATAAGTCATAAATTATGAATTACTACTACTACAACCCACTATTATTATGACAGCAGCAGCTCATATTGAAATAGTGTTTAATTTTTTTACGATTGTCATAAAACCAGTGACACCTATGAGGTAATAAAATACTTTCCAATACATATTTTGTCAATGAAAAGTTTTCTCAACTATATAAAACATAAAATATGTGGGTGAATTTAACAAGCTGGTAACTGTTCGTAACATAAGAGGCATATAAATGAGGTATATTTATAGCTTATTTGAAAGGTATCTTAAGTAGCATGCAGTTGTTATAAGCAGATTTTAATATAAAGGATTTCTGTTATGATATAAAAACATATTATTCATGTATTCTATCGATTGACTTGTTACCTTACTGGTCATGGTAACAAATGGGATTGGACCTCATTTGGATTGCTATCGTTCTATCAGATAAAACAATTTTAAGATTTTCCTCCATGGCTCAGTGGGGCAGAATCAAACTTTTTTGGAAATTAATTTGACAAGGAGAATTTGAGTTTAAAATATTAAAATGGACCCTACAAATGCTCCTGGGGCGTTGCTATGGGGGTTCAAAGTAGGGTGTCTTCGATGTGTACAATTTTTAAATACGCGTCATGAAAAAATTCAATATTTTTGAAGGACGGAGTTTTAATGTGCCATATTTTTTGAATCTAATTGAGATATTGACTTGAATTGACTTGGAAGACCAAAAATAAACGTATCTAAACAAAAATAATTAGTTCGGAATAAATGTGAATCAAATTGTTCCTAATATTGGCAATCCTATTAAAATTTTGATACAAATTTTAGTTTTAGGAAATCAATTAATATGTAATATGTAAGAAAATCTTTATTTATTAACAAAACTCAATGAAATTTTCAACGTTTTTTAAATTTGTCATTCTCAATAATAAACTATCAAAAACGTCAAAGCGAATACCGCAATTCCTAAAAATTTGAGAGAAAATTCCAAAATGGTATTTTTTACAAGTTTTCTCATAGGCTCCATCGGAACTGGGAAAATACATTGGTAATAAATAGGAAACATATCAAGGTTTCTAAATCTGCTTTCGGTTCTTTAATCCCAGCTTTGGGATTTTAGAACATGTGGCCCAAATTCGAAACTTTGATAAAAAAATAGCTCAAATTCCGAAGATAGTAGGGGCGACATAGTCATAAAATGGGACAGTTTTTTATACCAGAATGTTCTCTGATAGAAACATAAAACTGTTATATCGAGCCCTTAGCGCCAAATTATCGGAAGCGACATTTTCTAATTTTTTTTTTTATTACAAAAATTAAAATTTGGTGGACCGACTGATGTTTTTGCGTTCTCAGAATATCAAAATTGTTAATAACTTTAAAATTATAGGGGGTAAGATTTTATCGTAAGTTAATGTTTACATTTTACAGTAAACGAATTTTATCGTAAGCGACATGTCGCGAAATAAATCTGTAACTTCTAAATACTTAGATTGGTTTGAATGAAATTTCACATGCGCAAAGAAGAAGTGTTGCTGAGTTTAAGTTTTAAACGTGGACCTCATGGGCCCACCAGGGAGCGACCAAGGGTCCTCAAAGTAGGACAACTCGGGTATGTTACATTTTTAAAACGATCGTATTTCTTCGTTTGTGTTCTGATTTCAAAAAAAGTACACATATAAAATCTTTTCATCGAGCGCTACAAAAGTAGCTATCAATTATCTCTAATAGCTTAGGAGAAATACGCATTTGAAAATTAAATTTTCAACATTTTTACCCAACCTACTCCAGTTTTTTGATAACATCGTATACAAATATTTTCCGATTTTCTCCAGTTTTCCTTCATTGGACTAACAACATATGTTTTTGTAAAATAGAAAAAGAAGTATTTAAAAATAATGACTAAGTCCAAAGTTATATGCATTTGAATTTAAAAAACCGATTTTTCGCTAATTTTTTGGGAAAAAGAACATTTTTTCTTTTTAAGTTATCGCAAAAAATTTCTAAGAGGATGTATAAGGAATTTATACTTTCTGAAAGCTATGTTTTCATAAAATATTTTAAATGAAAAAAACAATAAAAATTTTACTTACCGAGGGGACCAGGTCCATTCAAAAAACACCAATTTTTTTTTTATAAAATTTAACTTTATGGCAAAAAATCTTAAATCGCATATTCGATATCAAAATATGGCCCAATATGTTTGTAATTATTTTGTAAAGGGTTCCGGTAACCTCGACCCAGTTATGGATATTATAGCCAAAAAACTAAAAATTCCCATTTTTGCAATTTTTCAACACATTTTTGCGAATTGCGGGATTGCTGATAATAAATTTCAAAATTCGTTTTTATTTTGCCATTTTAAATAGAAAAATCTACATAACTGTGAAATATTATTAGAAACTATTCATAAATAAAAATTTACTTTCTATTCGAAAAATTTGTATCTATGCAAAAAAATCAATAAAAAGCCGTTTTGTCATATTTTTCAATAAAGTATTCCATGAATTTTTAACTGTCAAAAGTTATAAATATTTTTGAAAAATAGACAAATAGCTTGAACGAAATTATATTATATCGCATCATTTTTAATTTTATGTATAAATTTCAAAATAATCAAAAAAACCTTCTCCTGTAAAATTTGTGTTTGTCGCTTACGATAATTTGACGCTAAGGGCTCGATATGTTCTTAAAGAAAGTTTTATTTTAATAAAAAAAATAGTTAAGTCACGTTTTTGTCCAAAACCACAGCAAAAATCTACTTTTTTTTAATTTTTAAATTGAAAATCATTTGTTTTTGGCTGCTCTGAAATCTTTTGTATATTATTAGCAATTTAGTTGTCTAACTAACAAAAACAAAATTCGAATCCATTCTGTCCTAAAGTACGACCTACATTTTTAAAAAAGCGAACCAAGTTACGGCAAAATTTTGAAATGCATCTAACTCGGAAATTATAAGAAATCAAGACCAAAAATATAAAAATCTTTGAAATCGGATGTGAAACAAAAGATCGCACGTGTTTACAAATTTAACAAAGGTTGAAGGTACCCTAATTTGAGCCCCCATAGCGTCGCTCTTAGAACATTTGAAGGACTATTTTTAATAACCTAAACTCGAATGCTTTTTGGCTATGCCCACGTCAGCATAATTTAAATCTTAAATAGTTTAAACCAATTCGGAGAAAATTATTAAATTACAAGCTCAATTGAATCACCAGCTAAACAATAAATGATTAAGAAAATACTTCCAACGTTTTTTAATACAATAAAACTTAATTATCTTACATTTTACTCTCCTAAAAATATATAAAAAAGGGGTGGGTCGAAAAAAGTTTTTAAAATTTTATTTAAAATTCCATTTATCAACTAACAGAAAACATCCCCTGCACCATATGATGACAACTTATAGTTTTTAGTCTGTAGAAAAATTAAATCAAGAAGAAAGCAGGCAAATTGTTTTCGTAGTAAACTTTAATCTGACTGTAAGCAGAAAATGGAAAACTTTTTGTGTTTTGCCAGCAACAACATCTTTAAAGAAGGATTTGTTTTGAAGGTTTTAAATATTTTAAAATACAGCAACAATACAAAAGAATACAATTTTGGCCGTAACACCTTAACAATACAATACTGATGATATTGTTGTTGTTGTTATTGTGTTTGTCGCACGAAATTGTTGCTTGTTTTGTTTTTTATCTCTATTGTTAACAGAAACTTTTCGAAAACAAGGCCAAGACAAGAAGCATGCAAGAAAAAACAAAAATAAAGCAAATAATGAAATGAAAAGTAAATAATGAAAAATCCTAATACACTTAAAGAAACAAACAAGATGATAAAATAAAATTTTAAATATTTTAATACTTATCCTAAAAAAAATTAACATTGTTTATCCTCATGTGTTGTTTTCCACACATAAGTTTTTTTTTGTAGTCAAAATTAAAAATATTGGTTTCTATTTGTTATACCTAAATGTGTTTTCTTTTTCCTAGTGTAATTCTCTAACAAAAAGTCTTTCTTTTCTGGTTTTGTGTAACAATAATAATAATAAAAAAAAACTGTTGTTTTGGTAGTCATTTAGGCCTTTAGGCTCTTTTTGTTTTAAGTGGACTAAAATTGTTTGGCAATAGTTATAAAATGTCTCTAGGGCCAAACGATAAACTAACAATGTTGCAATGAACAACTATAACTAAAAGTACAAGTACGTAAATAGACTAACAGAGTGTGTACGTTGTTATATAAAGGGCTAAATTAGAATTTTGTAGTGTGAATTTGTTTTTTATTATACAATACAATATTTTTTGGTACTTTTACTTATTTGCCTTCCCCATTTTACTTTTGTTTAACAACAAGAATACACTTTTTTCAAGTTTGTTATTTGTTATTTCCTTAACTTGCTGTTGCTGCTATTGTTCTAGGCCATGTGTTGTGTTGCCATTGTTAGTACAATTGTTTGTGTTTCTGCTGCAATAGTTTGCAAAGAAGTCAACAAGTAGAAATATTTTGATCATAAAATATAAGATTAAATAATAATCAATGCTTTAAAGTATCTCTTGTAAGCCAGGATTCTTTTCTAGTTATAAATGGCCTTGACTAAAATCTAAGGAACTAAATAAAAACAAACAAATTTAATATTATAAAGAAAAATCCGAAACATATATTGTATATTTTGTGGCATAACAAAACTTTAAGTAAATGTTAAATCAAAAATTAACATTTATTTAATAACATTAGCCTTAAAGCATTTTTATAAACTAAAAATCAATGCTTAAACATATGTATGTCTTTAAAATCTATTTAATTGAATATTTCATTTAACAAAAAATCCTCAAAATTAAAAATCTGTTAGAATACCAAATTCCAAGACAAAATATTTTATATGTTAATCATGTGGTTAATGCCATATGTTGGCATATTTAAAATCCCTGCTTTAAAACCTTTTTCAAACAATTAAAAAAAAAACTTAAAAAAAATAACCACAATTCCTTACAAAGCATCATTGAAAGGTTATTGAAATATTGTAAATACAATAATGCAAATAAAATCTACACACAAGCAAACAAAAAGTTTTCACACACACACTAACATTATATAAAACATATCCCTACAAACAATTTATATCTAAAAAGTCTCCCAAACTTATCATCAAGTTGCTAATCATCGAATATTATATCGATAGTGGGTCATGCCCGACCATATCGAGCCCTTAGCGCCAAATTATCGTAAGCGACAAAATACAAATTTTTCAGTAGAAGGTTTTTTCGATTATTTTGAAATTTATACATAGAATCAAAAATATTTACAACTTTTGACAATTAAAAATTCATTTAATACTTTATTGAAAAATATGGCAAAAAATGTTTTTTATTGAATTTTTGCATAGACAAAAATTTTCGAAATGAAATAAAATTGTTATTTATGAATAGTTTTTAATGTAATTTCACAGTTATATAAAATTTTCTATTCAAAATGGAAAAATAAAAACGAATTTTGAAATTTATTATCAGCAATCCCGCAATTCCCAAAAAAGTGTTGAAAAATCCCAAAAATGGAAATTTTTAGTTTTTTGGCTATAATATCTATACCAGGGTCGTAGTTATCGGCAAACATTTAAAAAATAATTAAAAGCATATTGGGCTTTTTAAAATCGGTTACTATATTTTGACATCGAATATGCGATTTGAGAATTTTTGCCCTAAAGTTTAATTTTATATAAAAAGTAGGTGTTTTTTAATGGACCTGGTCCCCTCGGTAAATTAAATTTTTATAATTTTTTTTTTCATTAAGAATATTTTATGAAAACCTAGCTTTCAGAAAGTATAAATTCCTTATACATCCTCTTAGAAATTTTTTGCTATAACTTAAAAAGAAAAAATGTTCTTTTTTTCCTAAAAAATATGCGAAAAATCGGCTTTTTACATTTTTTTAAATTCAAATGCATATAACTTTGGACTTAGTCATTATTTTTAAACAGTTCTTTTTCTATTTTACAAATACATATGTTATTAGTTCAATGAAGTAAAACTGGAGAAAATCGGAAAATATTTGTATACGTTGTCATCAAAAAACTGGAGTAGGTTGGGTAAAAATGTTGAAAATTTAATTTTCAAATGCGAATATCTCCTAAGCTATAAGAGATAATTAATAGCTGCGACTAGGTCTTTTGTAGCGCTCGGTGAAAAGATTTTGTATGTGTGCTTTTTTTGAAATCAGAACACAAACGAAGAAATATGATCGTTTTAAAAATGTAACATACCCAAGGTGTCCTACTTTGAGGACCCTTGGTCGCGCCCCTGGTGGGCCCATGCGGTCCACGTTCAGAAGTTAAACTCAGCAAACACTTCTTCTTTGCGCATGTGAAATTTCATTCAAACCAATCTAAGTATTTAGAAGTTACAGATTTAATTCCCTCTTTTTTTCTATACCACTATGTGTCGCTTACGATAAAATTCGTTTACTGTAAAATGTAAACATTAACTTACGATAAAATCTTACACCCTTTAATTTTGAAGTCGGTCCATAAAATTTTAATTTTTGTAATAAAAAAAAATTAGAAAATGTCGCTTACGATAATTTGGCGCTAAGGGCTCGATGTGATACAACATACAAATACATGTTTTGGTGTTCCGCACCAATGTTATTTGTTATTGTACAATTTGTTTTATTAACTGAATAACATTTCTTCGTAACGAAGTAGACACATTTCAGTGTATGTATCGAAAATATAATTTGCAATTGCAGGCAGGGATATGGACAAACACATGCATAGAAATAATATTGCAAAATATGTGACATTTATTCAATAATTTTTATGAATGTTATATGATACACATAATTTTAATATTACAGATATATTAGGGAGGTTCTCTTGTTCGAATAAAACGAATAATTCGAATAAGAGATTTTAACTTGTTCGAATAATTCGATCACACGTTTTAAATTAATCGAATTATTCGAATAATTTAATTTTTTTTTTTAAATTATTGAAGAATGAAGTTTTGTTGTTTTATTCGATTTTTCTACATGAAATTGTTCGAATTATTCGTTATTCGAAAATGGCCATTTTTAAATTGTTCGAATAATTATTCGTAAGAATCACGCAAGAAAATAAATTATTGAAATTTTAAAATGTTTTTGCTCAGTTTAGTATATTATATGGTCGGACTTCACCGACTTTTAATGTGCAAGTAAAAGTTTGATTAGAATTTTTTTTAAAAAACCCCAATTTCAAAGCGGTCACCATGAGAAAACAATTAAAATAAATTTAAAAAATTTTTATGTTTAACATTTACACATCTATAAAAAAATATAAAAACTATTTTTAATTGGATTTTTTTTTCAACATTTAATTTTTTATTTTTTTTTTTGAACACAAATAAAATGTGCAACCTCTAAACGTTATCCGATTTAGCTCAAATTTTTATGCGACTTTGTGAGCATTGAAAGTGCTAAATATAAGCTACCCTAATACTTATGTTTGTAAGTATGTATATATGATGTTTTGTTGTATATAATACACTTTTAAAACAGTTTTCCAATAATAATAGTCCAACAGAAGTTTATTCCTACAATATGTCTAAACTGACCAACAATGTGCAGAAAATGAAAATAATAAAAACTCGTTTAAAATACAAATGAAACTAAAAATAAAAATGAGTTGTACAAGAATGAAACTCAACCACAAGAATGACATGACAACTTTCATTATCAACACATACAGATGCAAATATTTTGTGGACAAATGTGCCACGGCTTACGAATATGATCTAAGTCAAAATTGAGGCAAAGTATCGATTCAAATTTTGTACTAGTTTGAAGCATAGATCAGAATTCTTCTATAAGTATGTGATAAAAAAATTATTCAAATAAAAGTTTTTGTAAAATTTCAAAAACATTTAGTCTTTGACTTAGACCAGTTTTACAAACACTATACAACTTGTCCCATCTATGTGTCTTTATTTAGCTAGAACAAATGTTTTTGAGTATTAAATGATGGTTGGCTGCTTGACTACAGCTGAAGTTGTATGGTTTCTTTGTCTATGTTTCAATTTGTTTTTGATGCTGACATTTGTATTAAATTGTTAGGGAATTGCAAATGATTTAATCGTTCTTTTCATCAGTTAGCTAGGACGTTGTTGGTTGTTAAAACAAATAAACTTAAATGGTTGAGTTTTACAAAAAGGTGTGGAAGCAAGATAGTTTATAGTAACAAGTGAAGAGAATAGAAAATATTAAATGCGTTTATAAGAAACTAGGCTGTACCGAATCTTATATACGCTTCACAAAATTATACATTAAAATAAAAATTTGAAATATTTTAAGGTAAAGACATTTTATTGTAAAATAATTTTCTTTACAAAAATTTTTTTTTTAAATTTTACTACATAAAATTTTTAAAATTTTAGACAAAAAATAACAATTTTTAAAATTTTTTTGTTTTTTAAATTTATTAGTGAAAAAAATTTTATGACAAACAAATTTTTTAAATTCAAATGCATTTAACTTTGGACTTAGTCATTATTTTTAAGCAGTTCTTTATTCTATTTGATACATACATACGTTGTTAGTCCAATGAAGAAAAACTGGAGAAAATCGGAAAATATTTGGATACGCTGTTATAAAAAAACTGGAGTAGGCTGGGTAAAAATATTGAAAATTTAATTTTCAAATGCGAATATCTCCTAAGCTATAAGAGGTAATTTTATAAGTGTAATTTTTTTGAAATCGGAACACAAACGAAGAAATAGGATCGTTTTAAAAATGTAACATACCAGAGGTGTCCTACTTTGAGGACCCTTGGTCGGGCCCCTGGTGGGCACATGAGGTCCACATTCAGAACTTAAACTCGAAAGCACTTCTTCTTTGCGCATGCTAAATTTCATACAAACCAATCTAACTATTTAGAAGTTACATATTTATTTCTTTCTTCTTTTTCTATACCACTATGTGTCGCTTACGATAAAATTCGTTTACTGTAAAATGTAAACATTGACTTAAGATAAAATCTTACCTCCTATAATTTTGAAGTTATTAACAATTTTGATATTCTGAGAACGCTAAAACAGCAGTCGGTCCATAAAATTTTAATGTTTGCATTAAAAAAAAAAAAAATAGAAAATGTCTCTTACGATAATTTGGCACTAAGGGCTCGATATATCCATATTTTCTACATTAATGACTTAGTAATCTATATATAAATCAAGAATATCTCAAAAATCGAGGTTGTCCTGGGTTTTTCATTATATCTCGATTTTAAATAGCAACCGAATATAGTTTATATATTGATGGGTGAACCATGTCTGTAAGTTATTTGGGGGATACGAAAAATTGGTTTCAATACACAGGCGGACAATGGGACAGACGGTTATGGCTATATTAGGGTATTCAATTAATCGGTTTTCTGGTTTAATCGGTTAATCGAGCAACTAATTAATCGGGGTTTAGATTTAATCGGTTAATAATCAATTAGTTTTAAATTAATCGATTAATCGATTAATGAAAAGAAACACAAAAATTTTGTCTACTTATATAAGTATTTTGTTAATAAAAAGAACAAAACATGAAAAACAAACAAAAGATAACAATTCGACAAAACAGTAAATAAATATATTCACATGTGAGTTCTTTTTAGGATTTTAGGGCGATCTTCTGAAATAATCTTTTAAAAAAATAATATAATTTAAATGCTTTCCTTTTAAACTTTTTTTTTAGTTTCAGTAAAACTTGACTTGAAAAAACTCTCTAACTGATTGAAGATGTTGTAGAAATCGAAAGTAAGGCATGATAAAAAATATTAAATTTCTCAGTTTTTTTTTTATTTTTTTCTAAGCATATAAAATCCTCTATCATACCATTGGAGTTATTTTTAGATTTTTTTTAGGTTTTGAATATTTTAATAGTTTCGATAAGTTCTGATAAAGGACTCGTTTCAGTAATAGCATCAGTTTCATCAATTACCATGTCGTCCTCCTACTCATTAGATCAAAGTTCATCTTAGAACATTCTAGAAAAAAGGTCATTTCCAATTTCCTTAGTTTTACTTTAAGTACTATACTTCAAAAGAGTTAAGAAATAAAATTTGTGTGTTAAACCTATATTTCTAAATAAAGTGCAAAAAAAATCGGTTAATCGGTTAATTGACATAAATTAATCGGTTTATTTGTTATTTGAAAATCGTAAATTTTAAATTATTTGAACAGTTAACCGGCAAAAATTAATCGGTAGGCTATATCGAATCGGTTATCTAAAGCGATCCAGAATATATATACTTTGTGGGATCGCAAATCAAAAATGTAGAAATTACAAACGGAATGAATGACAAACTTATATATACCTTTGCCGCTCATGGTGATATAAAAATTTTAAACCATTTATAATAAAAGTTTAACTTAAAGTTAGCCTAAATATAGGTCATGATTTTGAAAAATATTAACTGAAATTTTAACCAAAATAAATATTGTGTTTTTATTTAACTACAACTTAGAGTATAAAAAATAATGTGACATATGAGCAATTCCACGAGAATGACAACTACGGCTTAAAAAACAAAAACCTTGAAACTTTTTTTCATGATGATTTGAATAGGAGAAAACACTAAAATGTTACTATGTGAAAGTATTTAGCTTATTACAACATTTTAAGGGCAAAAATAATAATTAGTATTTAATATTTTAATTCAATTGGTATGTTTTAGGCTAAAATTGAGGCGGAAACTAA
The DNA here is from genome assembly GCF_958450345.1 of Calliphora vicina. NCBI lineage: Eukaryota > Metazoa > Arthropoda > Insecta > Diptera > Calliphoridae > Calliphora > Calliphora vicina. The sequence continues at coordinate 29,017,815 of NC_088782.1, read as the reverse complement.
GCTTCCAATTAGCATTGTTTTGTTAATATTATCAAATTGCTAATTGAAACCGAATATAAATTTTCAATCTATTTTTTTAGCTTTTGAATACATATGTATATTTACGGACTATATATGGTTTTACTACAAGAGAAAAACCTGTCACGTACGGTATGTCACGTACGATATTAAATTTTATTTATTATAAAATCAATCAAAGATTTCTACATGTACCTTAAAATTACTTCCGTTTTATATCACGGCCGATATACCCTTATTTCCCTCGATATTTTGGGCAACAATGTTTCGAAAGTTCGTATTATTTTTTTAAAATTATTTTTCAGATACTCTAATTTTTGAAAAATCTATTCCACTCTGTAGTCGTAGAAATGTCACGTACGATGATATGGAATTGCCCATATTTCAGTAAAACTGTTCAATATTAAGACCTATAGTTATTGCTAATTTTAAGTTAAGTTAAAGACCTTCGCTTAAGCAAAATTCAAAACTTAAAAAACACAATTCTAAACTTACATACCAACTTATGTACGTATACATAATATTAATTTATTAGCGTATTAATAATAAGTATACGCAAACTCAGGCTTTACTTAATAAACATAGTGACAGCTATTTTTTGTAAATTTTTGAAGTATTTATCACTTTTAATTGACATGAACGAAGAAAAATTAGGTAAATACGATAAAACTATTATAAAAAAGGTAATTTATTACCTTCATTGTTTTAAAATCTGTTTTATTCTTTAACGAAAACATAAAATAATTATTTTTGTAAAAGCATTCATATTTCCAATTAATTACTTTTACAACATACATGCATATACCGTGATTTCCATCAAATCACTGTCTAATGGAAATAAATGGTTAATAAAACAAACATAAACATTTACTGTTCATAAATCACCACATTTTCATTAAAAAATTAATAGAATTTTTTTTTTCTTTATATTTTTTTTTTACTGCCATAAAAATTTTCACTACATATTTTAATGCACATGAATATAAAAAGAGAACAAAAAAAAAATACCATAGAACTTTGATAATATTTTGCCTGTCACATAGTGTGTGATGATTATGTTATAAACAATTTATGACAAAGAAAACGATTATTTATCAACAACATAAAAAAAATAATCAAAGTTGTTGTCTTTTTTTATTTTTGTTTGCCCCAACTATTATTTTTTTTTTTTACTACAAATTTTATTTAAAATTGCTGGTAATACGGGAATTCTTTTTTAACTACTAAAATATAAAAATGAAAAGAAAAAATAGAAATTACATGCTGTCATTCTTTCAAAATGAGTGCATGGTGAGTGAGCGACTGAACTGTACTGCACTGCACTGCTGCATACGAACCAACCAACAAACAGCAAACAACATTTTTCGAATATTTTTGGTGTTGTTTTTGTGTGCATAGAATTTCATTAGGAACATTTATCAAACTGCATGATGATGAGTAGCTGGATTTTTTGTTTATGTGTGTGTAGCTACTGTAGAATTTAACAAGAACAACTATAATATTTAGTGTAAAAAAATAGAGAATTAATATTGCAAAACTTCCTTTAGAAATTGCACTGTTTTCAAAAAAGTAGCAGTGGTAGTGGTGTATGTATGTCGAGTTTTTGTGTAGAGTATAACAACAACTACATGATGACATATAACTAGTTAATGTTTTCAGTTTTGTGTATTCATAAAGACGTGGCTGGTTTGAAAATTAATTTGTAACCAAATCTATTAAAATTAATGGAGACTTTATACTTAACACTCAGCTCTCCCTTGTGTGGGAAACCACACAATCATACCTTGAGTTTAATTCAGCACAGAAAACTCATTAATTTATTCAAAAATATTTAAAAAGTGACGTTGCTTACCTTCTTGTGTGGTTTTCCACACAACATGATAACATCTAACCAGTTATTGTTTTCAGTTTTTAAATATTTTTGATTTTAACATTAATTTGTATATAAATTTATTAAAATTAATTGAGATTTTATAGCTTAGCATGCAACTCACCCTTGTGTGGGAAACCACACAACCATACCACACAACCATGGGAGACTGATAAATCCGTGTGGAGTTATCAGTCTCCCATCGGACGCGTCCCAGGTGGCGGATAGGGGGAGCAATTGCCTAGTCTAGTGATACTGTTTTCTACAACAGGTCACTAGCCCTGTCAAATGCTCGAGCGTTGTCAATATTTTTAGACACTTTTTCTAAATGGTCTAAACTTCTTGACATAGCTAGGTCTGTAGAACGGTTTGCGATAGCCAACTATCATAATACTGTGACACTTTTTATGACATATGGTCACAGTATGATATAATTGGTGTTATGAATATGCTATCACAGGCGATGTGTTATTACAACAAATGGTCGTCTAGTGATAGCACTTTCTTTCTCTTTCCTGTGCTACAACCCGCGGACCAAAACTGTTCTTTCCTCTCTCTGTTCTTTCCTCTTTCTCTCCTTCTTTCCTTTTTCCCCCACTTGTAAGGTTAACGTGGTTGGTAGCAGTGCCGAGAACCTGAATGGCTAATTAGTGGTTAAAGAAGATTAGTCGCTAACAGCTCCCCTCCGGTGCTTATGACACGGGCCGGTTGTAATCACTTCTGTCTAGTCCATGTACGCCGTCACTGCATGGATGGTCCATCCCCTTACGTGCCTACTCGTGGGACCAAAAATGAAACCATCTAACTACAAAGAAAAAAACAACAACAACAAACCCCTGATGAATACTGATGATCTCGGTTCTTCATCAGAAGACGACCTATTGGCCTCTAGCCAAGAGACCTTGGTCGAAATGTCAGGCAGCGTGGGTGACCGTCACAGCACTCTACTGCCCTCCAAAAACTTGACAAATGCTTCTCTTCAATCGGATGCCAAGGCAGGCGACCAATTGAAGAAGAAAAGAAAAAAGAGGAAGAGTCAGAAAGACATCCTCAAATCCCGATACACCAAGGCGCGATTTATTCTTGACAAGATTGACAAGAATGCTGCCAGCGGTGCTCCCCATGAGCGTGATGAGGAAGATCGCGCCAAATACCAGGCTGTGGTAGACGAGTACCAAAAGTTTTTGGATGCCGTACCCAGCACTTCAAAGGCAGCAGCCGATGAAACAGAGAGGTCCAAGCGAAATCGCTCTCAGGCAGAGGGAGAAAAATCGCCTAAACGGAGAAAGGTTGCCGAAAAAAAAGCCGCTCCGGGACCTACATCCACCACGACTACTTCCGCCAGACGGCCTTTCAATGAGGTGGTTAAAGACCATCTTCTTATGGCTCTGGCGACCGAAAAAGAAGTTTCCTGTCCAGTCACTAAGGCTAAGAAAAGCTTCCCTCCATGGTGGAATTCGGAGCTATCTAAACTACGTAGGGAAACTCGTAGGGCCTTTAACATTAGCTATAATAGTAAATCATGGCAACCCTATCGTGATCTATTGAAAACTTACAAAAAAGCTATAGCAGTCGCAAAAAGAAACTCATGGCGATGCTTTTGTGAATCTATAGATAACACAAAAGACTCTGCAAGACTAAGCAGAATTCTAGCCAAGGGGCAATCCAATCCTACCTATATCAAAAGGATGGATGACTCCTGGTCCGAATCCTCAGCAGAGTCACTTGACATCCTATTGAATACTCACTTCCCGGGCTGCAAGGATGTTGCTACGGTTATTGGGAATGAAGGTAGGGCTCCATCCAATATCGATAGTAACATCATCTCCTATGACAGGATATCATGGGCGATTGACAGTTTCGCACCATTCAAGTCACCTGGGCCAGATGGTATTTTGCCAAAGATGCTACAAAGCGCAAAAAGGCATATCATTCCCTGGCTTCATAGAATTTTTACGCTCTGTCTCTCCCTCAACCATGTTCCGACTAATTGGAGGAGAGTCAAGGTCGTTTTCATTCCAAAAATTGGCAAAAGAAGTCATGAGAAGGCGAAGGACTTTCGTCCAATTAGTCTTTCATCTTTCCAGCTTAAAACGTTGGAAAGACTCATTGACGCTCACATTAGGCATCGTCTAGAGGGTACAACATGGCTCTCTAATAGTCAGCATGCCTACCTTAAGGGTCGCTCTACAGAGACAGCTCTGCATGAGGTTGTAAGAGTTATAGAGAGATCTCTCGAATTTAAACAATATACAATGGCAGCCTTTCTAGATATAGAGGGTGCTTTCAATAATGTAACTACTCTTGCTATTCAGCAAGCTCTTGCTAGCCTAGATGTTGAAGAATATATCAATAACTGGCTAGTTACCATGTTGAAATCAAGAATAGTCACAGCAAATCTTGGTAATAGCGTTAAGTCCAAGCAAGTGGATAGAGGCACTCCTCAGGGTGGGGTAATCTCTCCACTACTGTGGCTTATCGTTATTAACTCGATTCTCATTGATCTAGACAGAAAAGGGATAAAAGTTGTCGCTTATGCGGACGATGTGGTGATACTCGTATCAGGTCTGTTTCCGGACGTGATCAGTGATATTATGTCCACTGCTTTAGGGTTGCTCGACAACTGGGCCACCGTTAGTGGTCTCGGAGTGAACCCAAGCAAAACAGAACTTGTACTTTTCACGACGAAGACCAAGATTCCAAGCTTCAAACTTCCACGGTTGAAAAACTGCGAAATCCCCCTTTCAAATAATGCGAAATATCTAGGTATTATACTGGACTCTAAATTGTCATGGAAGCTAAATACTCAACATAGGGTAAAAAGGGCTACGGTGGCCTATTACACCTGTCGCAAGATGTTTGGTAGAAAATGGGGACTTAGTCCCAACATAGTTAAATGGATGTATACGGCTATAGTACGTCCAATTCTTACTTACGGATCTCTTGTATGGTGGACTGCAACTAAAAGGAAGTATGTCGTAGACCAACTATACAAAGTCCAGAGATCAGCCTGTATTGGTATAACCGGCGCACTAAGAACTAGTCCTTCAGAGGCACTGAACACTATATTGCACCTTGTGCCAATAGACCTTCACATAATGGCCACCTCTGCCTGTAGCGCAGCGAGGCTTCAAGCATCTGGTTGGTGGAGATCGAGAACATATGGCCACGCGGGGATTTTGGGCCAGTTGCCTCCGATCGTTCTCCAACCATCTGACTATATTACTCCATACACAGATTTTGATAGGGTATTCAAGGTCTTTATTCCCTCCAGGAGTGAGTGGGGTAGGGGTAATCTTGTGCGCGAATATGACACTAGGATATATACAGATGGTTCTAAAATGAGCTGTGGTGTTGGTTCTGGCGTCTTCTGTGACGAACCTGAGATAGGCATTTCGTATCGTCTTCCGAATGAGTGTAGTGTCTTCCAGGCGGAGATTTTTGCAATCATGGCAGCTTGCAATACACTACATGATCATAATACCCGCGGCAATATAGGTATTTTTGTCGACAGTCAGGCGGCACTTCTCTCACTGAATGCCTATACAATTTCATCTTCACTAGTTAGGCAATGTAGGAATTCTCTGTCAAGGCTAGGTCGTCTATCTGACATTACTTTGGTTTGGGTACCTGCGCACAGGGACCACTACGGTAATGAACAGGCAGACGAACTAGCCAGAATGGGATCTGCCTTAGATATCTCCAATGCGGTCTCAGTAGCAATTCCACTGGGGACTATTAAAGGTATCATCCTCAGACTTTTTCTTACAAGGGCTGAGAATAGATGGCGCAATTTAGACACATGTAGGGTAGCCAAGTTGATGTGGCCATCTTTTAATGAGAAACGCACTATGCAACTGATAACCAGGAATAGGAAGAATATATCAAGGTTGCTGGCAGTATTAACGGGACACTGGGCGTTAGGCAAGCACGCAAATCGCCTGGGACTCCCTTTTAACGACCATTGTCGCAGTTGTAAGGATAGGGAAAAAGAGGAAACGATTTTCCACCTCCTCTGCGAATGCCCAGCTCTGAGTGTCAAGAGACATAAATTCATGGGCAACTATACATTGACCAACCTTAGTGAGGTAGCCGGGTTTAAACTCAATGACCTTCTGAGATATCTCACGGCTACAGGTTGGGTCTAGTAAGCACACTTTAGTTACATTGCTATGTAATCGTCATTACATCTGACGAGTGGTGTGGTCTCATCAAAACGGGGTCCCTTCGACTCTACTTGATTGTTCGCACGTAGTGAACTACCACGTAAACCATAACCATAACCATACCTTGACATCAATTCAGCACAGAAAACGCATTAATTTATTCAAAAATATTTAAAAGGTGGCGTTGCTTACCCCCTTGTGTGGTTTTCAACACAACATGATGACTTATATGTAAGTTGATGTTTTCAGTTTTGTGTATTCATAAGGACGTGGCTGGTTTGAACATTAATTTGTTACAAATTTATTAAAATGAATGGAGATTTTATAGATTAACATTCCACTCGCCCTTGTGTGAAAAACCAATTCAATTCAGCACAGAAAATGCATTAATTTATTCAAAAAATATTTAAAAAGAGACGTTGCTTACCCCTTTGTGTGGTTTTCCACACAACATGATGACATATAACTAGTTAATGTTTTTAGTTTTTAAATTTTTTGGGTTTAAACATCAATTTGTATACAAATTTATTAAAATTAATAGAAATTTTATAGCTTAACATTCAACTCACCCTTGTGTGAGAAACCACACAACCATACCTTGACATCAATTCAGCACAGAAAACACATTAATTTATTCAAAAATATTTAAAAAGTGACATTGCTTACCCCGTTGTGTTGTTTTCAACACATATGTAATATTATTTTGCTGTAGGAACAGTATTTATTCCTCTCATTGTGTAAAATTTTATAATAATCAAGCCGGTATATGCTATTTATCTATTATAGTTATCAAGACTGTTTATTTAATATATTCTCATAATTTAATATTTCGTAACAGTTTTGTTGACTTATTAATTGTTCTCCTTTCAACTTATAGTTTCTGATAAAAACATGATGAAAAACAACCTTACAGTGTAAATGACAAGGTTGTTGATGAGTTTTTTCCTGTATGCACACTCCAAAAATATGTAGCCATACAATAGTTAAAAGATAACTTAAGTTTATCAAAAGATTGGTAACATTTCAAAAATCCTTAATAATTTCAATAATTTCGAAGTGTATGACAGTAAGTTCCTACTTTTGACATGTTGTCATTTATAGTGCTTACCAACTTCATTACTTGGAAATAGTTTGGTAATAACAGTTGTGGTTATATTAGATTATGAATACACAGCTTTTTTACAATGTATCAATATGATTCTCATTTAAATACGAATATTTTATGCCCACGATCAATGAGGTTTTACAACTAGTCATTTTGGTGAATTCAAATGAATTAAAGGGACTTATTTGTAAGCGTGAATGTTGGAATTTCCCTCCAATGCATCAGGTTTAAATAATGAGTTGCAATAAACAAAAGTATTAATTGTGCAGAACAATTACGTTGCCATTTTAAAGCATTAATTAGTAACGAAAGTTTCTGTTCAGATTCTTTTCAACTTTTTCAATAGAACTAAGATTCATTTTATTAAAATTTTAAGAAAGCTTGCAATTTCCACATAGTAGCTTAATTCAATTCGACTTGGCTTCCATTAAAATTTATTTTCTATTAGTTGCAAGATTTTGCTACCATCATCAGTATTCATGTACAAACAACAGTACTCACTCCCCCACTCTCTATCTCACACTCCTTCACTAGCTGCAGTTTAGTGAGAAAACATTGTCATTTATTTAATTTTTGTTGACAGTTTTGTTGTGCTGTTGAATGAGGTAAAAATGAGAAATTGTAATGATTAAAAATAAAAAAAAAATAGAAATAAAATCAAACATTTTTGTGTGGAGTTCATAGTGAACTGTAATTTGCAGAGAAATTTATAGAGGAATTAAATTAATTCGTTTAAATAAATATTTTATATTTGTTTTCTTTTTGCTGAATATGAAATTAAGTTGAGCTTTTCCCAAAATAGCGTTTTTATTGTAATTTATTTTATGACTTAACCTCCTTAAAAGTAACTTTAACTATTACCATTAAGTATATCTATGTATATGACATATTGAAGTACATGTAAAGTAACTAAAACAATAATAAGTATTTTCACTTAAACAAATATTTAAGTTTATATGAAATATTTGTCTTTCCATGTTGTTTAGGATTCCTAGAAAATATAATTTTATGTATGTTAGTCTTTAATTAAACTCTTTTTCATAAAACTTTGTATTTTATATTATTTTAGATATTTCAGAAAAGTAAATATAAATTATTTATTATTCTTTATTTACACAATGTTTTCTGTTTGTGTAGATTTTGGAAAAATAAATAATATTACAATTACAAGTGGCTCAAAGTAGCAAATTGGTGTGAATAAAACCATTTAATGAACACAACTTAAATAGATATTAATAAACAAAAAAACATTCAAATAATTAAAAAAAGTAGATGAAATTAACATTCATGTTACTATTGTGTGGGAAACCACACAAAATTTATAATTTGTATACATTTTTAAATAAATTTGTTCATGAAATTTCTTTATGTTTCCTGGAGCATCAATTTAGCACAGAAAATGCATTAAATGATTCAAAAATTGATTACAAATTTGCATTACTTATCCTGGTGTGTGGTTTTCCACACATATGCAATTTCTAATAAATAGCAAAACATCAGAGTTCTATAACAACTATTTGGTAACGCGGTATTTAAATATTACCATTGCTTACCCTGGTGTGTGGTTTTCCACACATATTCAATTTCTTAGAATTTTGCAATAGGAATAGCAAAACATCAGAGTTCTACAACACGATTATTCTACTTTTTGGTATTGTAATTTAAAAATTCTCATTGCTTACCCTAGTGTGTGGTTTTCCACACATATGCAATTTCTATGATTTTGTACTTGTAATAGCAAAACACCAGAGTTCTATAGTGATATTTAACTCGATATTTAAAAATTCACATTGCTTACCCTGGTGTGTGGATTTCCACACATATGCAAATTCTAAGAATTTTGCACTAGGAATAGCAAAACACCATGGTTATATAAGCCGATTGTTATACTTTTTGGTAACGCGATATTTAAAAATTCACATTGCTTACCTTGGTGTGCGTGTGGTTTTCCACACATATTAAATTTCTTAGAATTTTGCAATAAGAATAGCAAAACATCAGAGTTCTATATAACACAATTATTATACTTTTTGGTATCGTGGTATTTAAAAATTCACATTGCTTACCCTGGTGTGTGGTATTCCACACATATGAACTTTTTAAGAATTTTGCACTAGGAGTAGCAAAACACCAGGGTTCTATAACACTATTGTTTCACATTGCTTACCCTGGTGTGTGGATTTCCACACATATGCAAATTCTAAAAATTTTGCACTAGGAATAGCAAAACACCATGGTTATAGAAGCCGATTGTTATACTTTTTGGTAACGCGATATTTAAAAATTCACATTGCTTACCCTGATGTGTGATTTTCCACACATATGCAATTTCTAAGAATTTTGTCCCAGAAATAGCAAAGCGGAAACTAAAAATTTAAAAAAATTACATTTTTCTCGTCAATAAATCAAGCAAAAATATATATTTTCACATTACAATTGGATAAAATAAAAAAATAAATAATTCATAAATAAAATCGAAAAGTAGACTAATGAAAAATTTTAAAAAGTCGAAATTTGAAAAGTAAGTAAAAAGTTTACTTTTTGTTTCAATTCTAAAGAGCCTCTATCAAACGGTTTGGTTTTTCATATTTACCATTTTTTAAGTTCTTTATTTACAAATTTTATTTCTTAATTTTTCAACAAACAGGGTTATTTGCAAAAACTAAATGTTTATGGTAATCCAGATGCTTTGTCCATAACATGTATACCACCTCCCAAAAATACGGTAAGTTTCAAAATAAATCCTACAACAATTAATTAAACAGAAAGCTAATAAATAAGTGAATTTCAACAAACAAATTTTCTCTTTAACAAAAAAAATTCAACATACATTTTTTGCAATTAAATGCATTTTATTAAATTATTTAAAAATATTTTGTAAATATTTTGCAATTTTAAATTAAAATCAGCAAATATTTATGTGAAAAATGCAAAGCAAATGAAAAGTGAAAGAAGAACAAAAAAAAAACACAACAAAAAAAAAAAGAAAAACGAAAAATAATAATGATTGTGGTTTTAATGTTTGCGAATGTTCTGTTGTTTGAGTGTAATGGAGCGCATGTATGTGAAACTAACCAGGATATTAATAATTCACAAAGCAACTACATACATATCCAGCCATAACAGCGAAAATATCTTAACCAAGAATTTAATCGAATTTTAGTTTTTTATTGCAAATCGATTTGTTAAGGATCGTTTTCATAATCTGATAACATGTTACAGGTATAACAAGTATCTTTTATGATCAAAAAATTACAAAAAAATCTGTTCCTCTAATGTTTGCACTTAAGTTATTTTCGAGGTTAGGGCTCGAATAATGTATACATATGAATGTGTATATATATGTGACAACCAGAGCTACCATATTTGGGTGATTAACGAAAAAATGCTGTAATTAAAAATATGAAAACAAAACCTAGAGCAGCACAGGAGCTGATTATTTGGCGACAACCTTAATAAGGTTACAGAGGCATTCTATGGAGAAAAACATGTTGCTTATTTTCCAGGACTTTTTTAATATTTAATAATATTTATATTAATTACAATTTGTTTTTTAAGTCTTTATAGTAAAGTATTTATGCAGTAGATTTTAATATCAATTTGATGTTACATTTTTACGGAATACCCCTTATATCATTATTAACAGACAATGAAACCATTATCATGGCCACAACATACTTTTAATACTGATATTTTTTTTTATAAACAGAGTATGGATACATATTAGGGGGTCATTCGAAAAATGTTCATTAGTGCTAACTAAGATTAACATATAAAAACTATTTTGACAAATTCTAATTAGTTCTTTTATACTTGACACTTCTATTACTATATATCCTTTAAATATCCTTTTACAATTGAACAATGTTCACTTATTAGTCACATTCAATTGTTTTACTTCCATAATTATGAAAAAAGTTGTACATTTTCAAAAAGCGCCTTAACAATATTGAATAATAGCTTTTTTAAAATATACTAAATTTTCCTTTTTATTTTGGAAGATGAACAATTTTTTTTGTTATATACAATTGGTGCCGCCCTAAGATATGAGTTTATGTACATATGTCTATATTTTTAAGTTTTAATTAAAAGTAATAGGAAAAATGAGCATGAACTGAATTGTTTTTTTAATTTTTTTTTTCTTTGTTTGTTTTTGGTTTCAGTTTTTAATTCATGTAAATGTACCAAATCAGATTTTAACTGGAATAAGGTCAAATTAACCAATCATTTCGCATCAATTTTGTTTAATCCTTTTGCACATTATTGTGTGTTGCTGGTAACAGAGTAACATTTAAAATTGAAAATTAACAGAATTGTCAAAATCAAAATAAGTGGGATTTTTATAGAATTAACAAGATTTTTTTTAAACATTTGAGATATTTATATTTAGATCAAAAATCAAGGAAATCAATTCATAAATGAAATGATATGTGATCTATTTATTGTACATTTTGTTGATTTAAGATGTTTTGAGATATAGAATAAAATTAATATAGGGAAAATCAACGAAATCAATCCATATATTGCTGACAAATAAGCGAAATCAATCCATAAATGATGTCATTCATTTATTTACTTTAAGTCGATTTAAGATATTTTGACACAGATTTTAAATAAATATGAAAATAAGCAAAATTAATTAATAATTAGTTGATATATGATATATGTATATGTATACATATTATTTACGTTACGTTGCACAGGTGCGCCGTATAACAACTGAGGTTGCAAAAATAAAAAATTTCTTGTGCCCCCAAAAAATATTGAATAAACCTATTTTACAGGAAATTTTCCAACGATTTCAAATATGCTTCTCTTATTCCAATCAGTTTCAATTTAGTTCAAAGTTGACTGATTTCAGTTTTCAAAAAGAGACCATTTTTATGTAATTTGGTCTGTTTTCAGATACAACATCTCAAAAACTAGGTAACGGCTCGTCATTATATTTACTTGATAGATCTATTTATTAAGAAAATAATAAAATAAAACTACACTTTTTGTGCAGGTGAATCGGTATATACTAAGGTATTCGAATTATTCGATGAAGTTTTTATATCGGTTTTTTAATATTTTATTGTTAAAGAAAAACAAGAAATAGAGTCAAAGTTAAGAATTGAAGTATTGATAATGTTAAAAAACATTCGAAAACAAAGTCCATAATTAAATTTTCAACAGAAATATTCTGATCAGATTAACTCCCGAACAATCTACAAAACAATTGACTAGCAAACCCTGTAGTTTCCGTTTTGGAGATATGCATTAAAAAAATTGAGCTAGTGGACTAGTGGACATGATCCTGAATTCATATTAAGAACTTTTTTATGTCGTTCATTAATTCAGATTTTAAATTGAGTAAATAATTCTTTAGTAAATTAATTATTCACTATTTCTAAATTATTTATAACAAATTGTAGTATACATCAAGCTCGTTGCCAAATCTTTGCTTAATAAAGTGGTTTTGGGGAATTACACAATAAAGGGAATCTGTCCAAAGTTTGATATCATTGTCAGTGAAGGTGGCTAATTTGAAGTCAGGTAGTGCATGATTGACGCATTTTCAAATACGCAAAAAGTTTATTACCATGTTAGACAAAGATGTTCAACGATTTTCAAAATCATGTATAAGACGAACTCCATGCTTTTCTTGCAACAAAACGTTAGTTTGCAATATTGTGTTTATCATTCGATTTATTAAATATTTTGCAACACTTACGTACGCGGTTAATAACATCAAATACATACATATATTTTAAGATCATGACCTTCATATATTTCAATGTAATCATTATAAATGTCATCCTCAATATCACTTTCGACGACCGTTTCAAAATCACATTCTCCATCACATTCAACTCCACTTTAATCTAAGTTAATATTTTGATTATTAATTGCGATTCTTCTAATATTTCGTCAGGTAAATAACAAATATTTTATTCCGTACCTTTTATTTTCAGTTTTATAGAATTAACAAGATTTTTTTTTAAAACATTTAAGCAAATTATATTTGGACAGAAAATCAACGAAAGCAATCCATACATTAATGATATCTGATCTATTTACATTAAGTCGACTTAAATAAATATTTTGGGTGTATGACTTAAAAGTTCGGGATTTACAATAGGTGGCGTATCTTTTGAACGTAGTTTTTGTTTTTAATAACTTATATCGCTGGCTTAACATGTTACGCAAAAAAACAATAAAACTGATTTTTGCGTAAACATTTTGAAATTCTGTAAACGCAATTTTTTTGGTATTTTTCTTTGTTTTCCATGTTCGTAAAAGTAAATTACAACAAATTAAGACGTTTTGATTGGAGCAGAATATAATTCTAAAAGGGCATGTTGAGCAGATCATTTTTATAGAATAAGCTTATAGTCCAGCTGGTCTTATTTTTTTTATAGTGGGTCAAAGTTTTAATTCTTTGGTCAAAGCGTGCATTATACTGAAAAAAGGTGTAAGTTAATGTGTGAGTGATTTCTTACTGTCAGAGTTATAATGTGGAAGTTTATGGGGACAATTTTTGTGGAAGATCTTAACCCTTTACCACCTCTTTTTAAAGATCAATTTGACCTTTTTGTCGAGAAAACCAAAACAAAGTTTTTTAAAAAACGACATTTAAGGATAAAAATATTCTACTAAAATTTTTGCCTGAACATTTTAGTTGGAGTCTCTTTGGTCCCCAAAGTTGTAAATAACGCTATTTACGCTTAATTAGCAAATTGTAAGTCTTCGAACTTTCTGGCTGTTATTTTTCTTCTTTCTTGACGAAGTAGGTATAAATCCGACCACTCCAGTGCTACTAAATTTCTATTTATTTTTAGGGGGTATTTTTCAATTCATCAGGAAATCTAAGTTTAAAATTAAGTTCACTATCTGGTGTATATTTGCAGGAATGGTTAAACTGTTCCTTTTATAGGGACTCAGAGTTCATCACTAAAAAACAACAACAAATAACGTAATCAATGTATTTGATTGTAATCAATGTATTATTACTTTTTAGACATTACTAAGTACATTAAAATGTAAATTTCTAAAAATTAGACTTAGAGCCTTTGCATGTTAAGCCAGCGATACGTCACTTTGAAGGGTACATATCTGTAAAGTTTTTTTTATACCCTACACCACCATAGTGGGGAGGGTATTATGCGTTTGTGCAGATGTTTGTAACGCCCAAAAATATTAGTCTAACACCCACCTTAAAGTATACCGATCGACTTAGAATCACTTTCTGAGTCGATTAAACGATGTCCGTCCGTCCGTCCGTCCGTCCGTCTGGTTGGCTGGCTGGCTGGCTGGCTGGCTGGCTGGCTGGCTGGCTGTCCATGTAAACCTTGTGCGCAGAGTACAGGTCGCAATTTTGAAGATATTTCGATCAAATTTGGTACATATTACTTTTTCGGCCCAAGGACCAAGCCTATTGAAACTGGCTGAAATCGGTCCATTATTTCACCTAGCCCCCATACAAATGTCCCCTCGAAATTGGACTTTATCGATCATAAATGTTTAATTTATCTATGTATCTACACAAATTTCGCTCTAAATAAGTTTTATATATACAAAATTCATGTCACCAAATTTTGTTACGATCGGTCCATAATTAGTCATAGCTCCCATATAGACCCGCTTCCGAAAATCACTTTAACCTGCATAAATCGCTTAAAAATGTTGGTATACACAAAAAATTCAACATAGTTAACTTTAATATAGTCATAAATCACACGACCTAATTTTATGGTGATCGGTCCATAATTGGTCATAGCTCCCATATAAGGCCCACTTCCGAAAATCACTCAAAAATATAAATTATTGATATTTTAAAAGAAAAATATTTTTACTCATTTACTTGGTGTAGGGTATTATATGGTCGGGCTTGACCGACCATACTTTCTTACTTGTTTTTGTTTCGAAAATGTCGAATTTTTTTCCAACAAAGCGTCACATGCTGGAAGTTTAGCTTCAATTCTTTTATTTTAAAAAAAGTTCTGCTAAAGCACATCGATTGCTCACCAATGCTTATGGTGAATGCGTTCCATCGATTTCAACGTGCGAGGGAAAGTTTGTTTGGTTCAGTTAAACAATTTTGAAGACCAGAAATTTGAGGCATTTCTCCATTAAGATTGTTGTCAAACTCAACAACAATTTGCAAAATCATTGGGAGTTATTCAAGCAGCCAATATAAAATGTCTGCGAGCAGCAAGATTCGAATTGAAGTCGACAGACCTTGAACGATTTAGCATGTTCAAAATGATGTTTGAAAGCTATTAAAGAAGATATTTTTTACACCGAATCATTACTATGTTAAGCCCTGACAACCAGCTAAATCGGCACTAAAGACTGTCGGTTAAGAAGTCTTCAATGAACCAAATGTTAACCTTGTCCTAGTTCTTAAAAATTAATCTTTTTAAAATCATTCAATCATAAATATTTGTTTTTAATGCTGAATGGCGCCTGCAAAAATTCAATATGATGAATAAATTTTCAAATAAATTTAAAAAATATAATAGTTTGGCTCAGCTAAATTAGAATGTGACGTTGGGTTTTAAAAATTAGTGAAGCAATTGGCAAAGTCAAGTCATATATGGCTTGACACGAATTTTTTAAATATTTTTTAATGTAGCTCGGATACTGAGTTCTGTACATAGACAATATGTATTATGTCTATAACTTAAAAATGTGGGATTTTTTTTTAAATTTGTAGCTTTTATTTTAAACATTTGTACAAAATAACTGCTTATCTTTTAATGCCAAGAATGAATCAAGCCAATTTCGGATAATCTCTTCTGAAACAAATAGTAGTCGGATGGGGAAAGGTGTGGACTATAAGGCAACAAGTATGGTCATGATGCATCATGGTGGAAGATTACGGTTTCATATCTCGGCGCATATTCCGTGCGTTTAACCTATAGTTAAATTGCAAACACAAATATACCCCATTTGTTGTTCTTCATTTCCCAATTTCCCAATTTCAATACTAACTTTTTTTATTAAATTTCTATCGTGTATTTCCTGTCCTGAATTGTCTTAATTTAATACACTTAAAGAAATTGTTTTTACAAGACATTTTTATTTCATTTATATCATTTTATATTTTCATTTGTGTTTACGTAAATACTGTAGTTTTAACAACCGACATCCCTTTTCATGTCTGCAGCAATAAATTATAACAAAAATACAACTATTTGCAAACACTTTCACTAACTCACACACAGGAACACATCCTTTGGAATATCAAAAAAAAAAAGGAAACGGTTAAGCACACCTACGTTTGTTTTAACAACGACAACAGACAGTGGTTCTGGAACAATGAATGGAAGGAAATGAAACCGAGAGAAGTGATGGTGATTAAAAAGTATTGTGTGTAGTTCAAAACAGTGTGATCAAAAAGAGTAATTTTTTAATAGTAAGAAGTAATCACTCAAAGTTTCATCAGTCATATAATAATAAAAGTTTAAGCTGCTAATATTATGACATAATTGAATATTTATAATGATTGGGTGGCAAATGAATGACCACTGCTAGTAAAGGTTATAAAATCTACTTCATTACCGAACTTTCTCTACCCTTTTAATCCCACTGTGCCTATATTATAACCTTTTATACACATATACATTAATTTTGTTCTTTCTACATCCCTTTTAAAACTAATATGTACCTGAGTTTGTTTTTTCCACTTAATATTTTTGTAGAAAAACGAGAGAAAAAAAGGACATTATATCTTTTTATTTTGTCCACCCTCCCCTCACACTTTGCTGCCACTAATGATTGTTGTTATTTGCACAGAAATACATATAAGGAGATAGAGAGAAAAAAACTAGTAGACACGACAGAAGAAAAAAAAGAAGTGGAAAAGTTAAAAGGATAAAAATTGTTTATAACAGCATCAACATCCTCATCAGTAATGTCCTCATTTTGTTTTGCTAAGTTTTTTGTTTTCTTTCATTTTCACATCCATAATAGGCGTTTTATACAATTATTGCTATAAATTGTAAGTGTATTATACAAGTGGATGATACTTTTAGCCATGCAAACATGAGCAGGGAACGTGTAAATGCCGACATAAACATACATATATATAGACATAAAATAGTGGAATACATATGTATGTGATATGTTTCCCAGCAGTTCTAGGAGTCTGACCCAAACTAGTGATTTTACTTAGCACTTAGGATGACACCTTGTTATGTAACTAGTTACTAGAGCCTAGTTATTGTACCAGTTGCATGTCATAAGCAGGGGATTAATTGAGCCCTTTTGATTACAATGTGACTGTCCGATAGCTGCTCAAAAGTTGTCAACGCATTGGACTTACATTCCGGTTGCATAGATTCAGTTACCTTACTAGCTACCTAACTGATTACTTTTTGATTACAATGAGACTAGCTGATAGCTGGTCTAAAGTAGCCAACGCATTGGATTCAAATACTGGTTATATATAAAGTTATATCCTGTTAGCAAAAATAAAATAAACTGTATGAGAATTATATAAAACCAATTTGTATAAAACCAGTTTGAAAGCATTACTCACAAAAAAGAGATTACTAGGAGACACTTAGTTGACAATTGACTTCACACTGGATTACCTGGGAGTTATAAAGTAACCAATTGACTTCTCTGTGCACTATAAAGATAACATACGTGTCAAATGATCTAAAATATTTAAATTGGAGTCAGCCAAGTGGTCAGAAATTATTGACAATTACTGTTTATAAGGCTACATTGGCTATATGCCTAACTGCTGGGTTGTTATTTATTTTTACATGCATAAGTATATAAAAATATAAACGTGTCAGTAGCCATTTTAAGTGAATTTAATGTTGTTTACAAATAGTGTCCAATTTCCCCTGTACCTTTAGTACAAATGCTTAATAAACATTGAAAAAGTGGACCGCATACACTGGTCAACTGACCATTAGTAGCATTTATCAAATGCGAGGTAATTTATACATGTTTCATATTTCAGCATAATCAAAACAGCTTAAGTCGCTTTTTCATTAATATGACATTTACACAGGAAGATTATTCGGAATGTTACACTTATTGTTATGAACAATAAGGTTATTTGTTTTACCAAATATTTGTCTTATACACGCAGAGAAAAAACATGGTTGTGGTAACCATAAACTAAGAACAACATATTATGATCAGATTTATTTATTGGTTTCATGAAATATCATAATATGTTCTGAAATAATCATATTATGATATAAATCAATCATAATATGACCCAAAGAAATCATATTTATGACTCAATTAAATTATATTATGATCCAAAGTAATCATATTATTATTAAAATTTATTTTTATAAATACAAAATTTTGTTTTAATAGGTTTTAGTTTTGAGGTACTAAATTCCCAATTAAAATATTATTGATAAATTCACTGAAATTTATTGTTATTCGCTCTAGGAAAGTTAAAGTTAATATACAAATAAAACTATAGAGCGAATGGGAATTAGAGACAATCAAAATTTACTTGTAAAAATAACACAGCTTTGACAAACACCAGCACTTACAAATGGTGGGAAAAAAGACTATTAAAAGTAAACATATTACGCCTATAGAAACTTAACATTTAATGGTTGTACATAACATAATATGTTTACCTATTTATCATTATTTAGTTCTCCGAACCATTCGGTGAACCATATTCATATTTATAATATTTAATGGTTAAATTAAATTAAAACAACAATTATATGTTTTCTACAACAACATATTGTTACAACGAACATAGTAGTTGTCGTAACCATGTCGAACCATGTTTTTTCTCTGCGTGTAGAAAGACATAAATTAAATTTCACAGCATAGTTAATAAATTATAATAAAATGAAAATAAATTTGAAAAAATACTTACAAGTTTGCGGAAAGAACCCGAATCGTTTTACGGATTTTTTTTTTAATTTTACTTCCTAGAATATCTTTTGGATATTTTATTTAGTGATTAATTTTGTAAATCCCGGAGTCATGTGATAGTTTTTATGGAAAACAAACAAAATTTAACAAATTAGTTTTATATACAAATAAAAATGAAATCAGCGTCAAAGTGTTGTGGTTTTAACACTGGATAGAATCAATGTGTCTATCACCGCAATTGTGTGACCTACAAGGAACACAAAATTGGCAACTTTTCGTACACTGTCTGCATAGATCAATAACAAACCCCTTGCTCGAGAGCTCGGGCTATATAATCCCTGTCATCGTAGCTAGCTCGGCAATAAACAAAGCCCAGAACAATTATCTTAGCAGCAACATCCGGGCAGGTAAACCAGTCCGATATATGATCTTTGGTTTCAAAAGCTTCCGACCGATTAAAGTCAAAAAGGATGTATTTCTGACTCCACACACAATACAACTCGACCGAGAACCAAGTCCAAAGATCAGTATATCACGAATGCCACCACTCCAGTACATTTTCTGAGCACTGAGCGAACTGCTATCTGATATTTTTATTGGCCTTGTTGTATTGCCCAAATATCAGTCTTTTAGCCAACGATCTTCTACACACTTTGGGTTTTAAACAATAGCCACAGCTTTTCACAAAAGTGACCTCACCATAGATCCAACAGGACAAGTCCAGGGGTTCAATAGATCAACCGCTGTACTAGATTAACACACTAGTTAGCTGCGAAATTACAAAACAAATTCTTACCAGAATGAGTTCCGTGCACCTCCAAACCCCTGTTTTGCTCCATATTTGCCTTTGAAGCATAAGATCGAGGTGTGGAATTTCACCATGATGTATAATCATTCTCCAAAAACCACATGTCATGACATGTCATTGGTGTCTATATTATTCAATTCAGGAAAAAATAAGTTGATAATCATCGAAATATAGAGATTAACGGTGATTGCCTAGCCAATGCACAGTGGTGTCATTTGAATTTTTTCGTTGCAAAAATAATAACTTTTGAACAAAATGAGATAATCAAAAAATTTAAAAAATTTATCTATATATGATAGATAACACGGTGCTACGATGGAAAAAAAACTTGGAAAACGGCCTAGCGTGGGTTATAGGTCTTGCTGAGTACACTACAAATTGTCTGTAAAAATTTCAGAAACACCCTCAAATTCAGAAGTTATTCTGAAAAAAACGTTTTCAGTGATGTTCGTCGACTTATCGACCTGTAGCTTAGTCAGTTTTTGTCCGACTTTAAATTTGTTAACGGGTTTGGAAAGAAAACTGATTACGCTTTAAAATGACGTGCATTTTTTGATACATTTTTAAGTTATAAGTATTGTTAAGAATATCTAAAAGCAAAACAAAATTTATCAACATTTTTGATTTAAGTCGCTTTTCATTGCTTATTTTGATATAAAAGTTTCTAAAAATTTATACCAACATATATATAAAATTTAGTTCTTAACAAAACATGGTTTTAATTATTCAAATCGGATGAAAATTCTAAAAGTTATTCAACTTTTAATTAACACCATTTTTAGTATTTTCTCTATAAATAAAATAAACAAAAAACTGTAGAAAAAAAAATATTTGTAAAATTTTGAATTTACAAGGTAAATTTTTTCTAGTAATAACTAAAACAATTTCAACATTTCCACACGTTGTTGAACGTTATGTCCGTTTTTGGTGATTGATCAAAATAAACTGAATAAATGACAGCCAAATCGACAAATGTAACTTCAACAATGTGGCCGCTATAAACTCTCAAAGTTCGGAATTCCCTATTTAAAGATCATTTAGTAGTCTAATAATCTTTTAGTAAAATGTTAGATTGTCCAACATTTAATATTGACAAGATAATACCAAATCTTTGCTTGCTTTATTTTATTTATTTTTTTGCTTAGGAAATGAAATTTTATAGTTTCATCTATCATGATTATTTTATGTAATGAGTTTTCTAATGTAATATTCCTCTGAAATAAATAAAAACAGCATTTAAATGTATTCCATTAAAACTAGAACCAAGTGTTTGCCTTTTTAACTACAAGTGCTAACCAAATGATTTAAACATTTAACAGCAAAGTAGGACAACGTATAATTAACAGGAATATGTTAAAAAACTAAAAATTGTTTATAAAATTTAAAACTTATTTAAACAACATGCATAATTTCTTTTCGAATTTAAAATGTTGGAACATTTAATGTTTCTTTGTTAGTCTTTAAATGAAAACTTGTAAAATCTCTTATAAATGTATCTACTTTCAAAGATAACCTGTACAAACAAATATAAACAAAAATGTTCGTATAAAAAAAACAACTTTCTATTTCCCTCTGCTCCTACATTCACTACTAAGTGTTAAAAATAAGCTTTTTTCCTACGTCCATCATACAAATGTAATAAAAAGAAATTGAAATAGTAGTGACCATAACGACGATGACCAAGCTGTTAAGGATGATGGTGATGAAAATTAACTATGATCATGTACCACACATAAACCGTCAAATGGTTTTTGCCATTACGTCCATATAATAGTGTTTCATATTACACACACACATATTCTATTTCATTCCTCTCTTTCTCACTCTCTCTCTCGCTGTGTGGCACTATGTCTAGCTATTCTTAGTTGTTGTAATCACTTTCAGATGTCAAGTGTTCAGGTTGCCAAACGCACACTCAATCTCAAACGTCAATTGCCATCAGTTAAAAGTAAAGTGCTCGCTCGTCAATGCATTTCTTTCAAAGTAATATCAATAACTTAATGTATATAGATTTTTAGGGATTTGAAGGACATTATAGTTTGGAAAATTGAAAATTGTAGTGCGAAAAAACGATTTTTTTGCAATTTAGTTAAGTAATTTTTTGGAATATTAAAACAGATTTTGCATTGAAAGAAATTAATGTTTCTAGCTACATAATTAGTATTTACAGATACTGAATATTTCCAATTAAAAACTTAACAACCAAATATTAACCTAAAATTAGTTTTGCATAAACAGTATCGATTAATCGAACTAATAGTCGTTCGATTAATCGAATAATTTCTTACGAATAATTATTCCAACAATTTAAAAATGGCCATTTTCGAATAACGAATAATTCGAACAATTTTTGTAGAATAATCGAATAAAACGAATAAATGTGCAATTTAAATTTATTAAATTGCTTAAAATTTTTCATAATTCCAAATTTAAATAAGTAATAATGACTCACAAAAATTTTATTGTTTCTGAAATTCGACAAATAACTAAAGACAAAGGGACTTTCGGTCACTGTAGATGAGTGTTCCGATAGCTCCTTCTATAAATATATAAATATTACTGCAAGAAGTTACAATTCTAAAAACAAATCTTTCAAAATTTTTAACTTAGGACTTGAACCAATGAAAATAAAAGGTACGGAATAAAATATTTGTTATTTAGCTGGCGAAATATTTGAAGAATCGCAATTAATAATCAAAATATTAACTTAGATTAAAGTGGAGTTGAATGTGATGGAGAATGTGATTTTGAAACGGCCGTCGAAAGTGATATTGAGGATGACTTTTATAATGATTACATTGAAATATATGAAGGCCATGATCTCAAAATATATACATATAGTGATGTTATTAACCGCGTACGTAAGGTTTGACAAATATTTAATAAATCGAGTGATAGACACAAATATTGCAAACTAACGTTTTGTTGCAAGACAAGCATGGAGTTTGTCTTATACATGATTTTGAACACCGTTGCACATCTTTGTCTGACATGGTAATAAACTTTTTGCGTATTTGTAAATGCGTCTATCATGCACTGCCTGACTTCAAATTAGCAACGTTTACTGACAATGATACACCCCAAGACCAATTTATTAAGTTAAGATTCGGCAACGTTGATAAATAATTTAGAAATAGTGAATAATTAATTTACTAAAGAATTAGTTACTCAATTTAAACCCCGAATTAACGAACGACATAACAAAGTTCTTAATACGATTATATTGTATTTGAATTCAGGATCATGTCCAACTAGCTCAAAATTTTTAAAGCATAGCTCCAAAATGGAAACTAAAGGATTTGCTAGTCCATTATTATGTTATTCTTTCTTATTCTTTAACAATAAAATATTAAAAAACCAACATCAAAACTTCAGTCTTTACTTTTTAAAAACAAATTTAAATTATTCGAATAATTCGATTAATTTTAAACGTGTGATGGAATTAATTGAACAAGTTAAAATCTCTTATTCGAGTTATTCGTTTTATTCGAACAAGAGAAAAATCGAGTAATTCGAATACCCTAATAAATAGTTTAACTCTTTGAAGAGAATAAAAATTACTCGTCCACTAATTCAAGTGCGGAATATAACCACTTATTTTCAGATATAAAAAATAAATTAATTCAGTTTTGGTAATAGTGCTGCTAATCTGGCACGATTCAGAATATTGCTACGTTTATACCTTTTAAAAACGATGGTTTACGATAAATAAGCCGGATACTTTTGATTGCAAATAAAAGCAGTTTAGTAGTTTAAAATTGTAACAACTCTTTATTTATTAAAATTTATACAACAGATTAAGATTCGCAGAAATACACACACTTAAATTACACACTTTATAATGTATAAGTATACAGTGGTAATGCAGTTGATGCCTTTACTTAACAATGTTTCAAATTAGACTGACTGATTGATGTTTTCACAGCAAATTTATTACATTACCATCTAGATGCTTCTTGAAAGCATTATTTCTACAATGATCTTAAAATTAGTATATTCAAATTCTAGAGCTTTCGATGTTTATGTTAGCAGCTTAATCATTTAGTTAATGCTCATCTCAAAGCTATTATTCAATGTTCTATGTTCCACAGCTATGTTAGTTATATTCATAGATACATTAACTACTGTTAACATAAAACAGAATGGTTGAGAAGCATTATTCAACTTTTAACCAGTCGTTAAAACAGTTGTATTCAATTGCAATTTAGTAACAATATATTGTTTAACAAGGAGATTAATTTTCAGCTCGGTATGATTGCAATTTATTTACTAAGTCCTTAAATGAAAAATATACTTGATTTTTTAAATTACTTTATTATTTTAATTTAATTTATTATTTTTTTTATACATTTGTCATTCCATTTTTATTTTTTATTAATTTCCCCTTTTTTATTTTATTATTTTTTTTAGGAATTACCTTTTGATTATAATGAAATTGATGTTGATGTAGGCGGTTCTGGCCTGGTATGTTTTTTATTTATTTTACTTTTCATTTGATTTTTTTTAATTTTATTATTATTTTTTAATTATTTCTTTATTATCCTCGTTTTATCAGTTTTCTTCTGACGATGCTTCCGGTGATATATTTGATTGGGATGTAAGTAAAAATAACATTATTTTTTATTTATTATTTTTGTTTAATTAAATTATGCAATAACTAAAGGAAAATAGAGAAATAATAGACAAATAAATTTTTAAGAAGGCATTTCCATAAAAATTTAATTTTTAAGAAGATACGTTTTTAATAATGTACTTTTAAGGAGTTTTTATAAAAATATAATATATTTTAAGACCGTAATTTTGAGCCTATTACCTCCGATCTTACAACAACCTTCTGACAACCTTCTTAAAAAAGTACTTCTTAAGAAGCACTTTTCTAAAATGTTACATCATTAAAAAGACCCATTTCAAAATGGCGCGTATAAAGTACTTTTGTAAAGTAATTAAAAAGTGCTTTGTTAAAGAGATATTTCTTAAAAAGAACTTGTTTAATAAAATCAATTCTAGAAAGGATTTTCTTCATAAGTACTTTTTTAATAAATTCAAAAATACTTTTTTAATAAAGTACTTTCTTCAAAAGGACTTTGTTTTTAAAAAGTACTTCGATAATAAAGTACATTTTAAGAAAAAAAGTAACTTTTTCAAAAGGAATTTTAATTTGAAATTCAACCAATAACGAAAATTGTATATTCAATTGTCAAAATAATCAAATTCAAAACTCAAAATTCAATAGAAAATATAAAGAAATTTTATTTTTGAGCAAATGAATACTTGATTTAATTATGAAATAATTGAAACCAGTTCAATATGGGATAAATGTTTGAATTGAAATAGAATTTTTTCTGTGTAAGTTGCCAAGTATCTTAAAGTTATTATATTCTATTATTAATATCTAAAAATAAAAACATTAAATTTCATTTCTTTAAAAAAATAACTTTCATTTCAGTTGCTTTACACTTTATTGTTCTTTTTTTTAGGTATTTTTGTAATGTTTGCAAATTGCTTTAAATTTATTAAAAAAAAAATATTATTTGTTTTACTACTTTTATATATTTTTTTTTTGTTCATAATTTCCATGTATTTTTCATTATTTTACCTGAAAAATTTATTACATCCAGTGGTGTGCCTTTGATAAACTTCGAATGGATTCCAAAAAATTGTGTGAATGTGTGTATTTGGCCTATAACACATGTCAATTTGTAAAAATATTTCTCTGTCTCTCACTCTATATTTTGTGGAGTAATAAAACAGCAACAAATTTGTTTTGGGTCATGGCTGTCTGTAAAGTAAAATTAAACAAGAATTTTTAATACAAATAAAATGTGGGGATAAAATGAAATATTTTATGGAAAAACAGTAGCAACTCGATTACTATAAGGAAACTGGAATAAAAAGCAAATAATTCAAAAAGTTAATCATTCGGCTCTCACTACTAAAGCTACGTTTCCGCATACACCGTAATCGGCACACAAAACGAAATTCCATACATTTGCATCGAGAAAAAGTTCGTATTAGAACATTTTTTCGGTGCAAATGTATGGAATTTTGTTTTCGGTGCCGATTACGGTGTATGCGGAAACGTATCTTAAGGCCAGATATTCCAACATTACGGGGAATAAATGGTTTTCTTCCCTAAAATACTAGAGAATTTCTTTCTTTTAGAAATATTCTTTATTTTATTTTTTTTTGGAAAAAATCAATGTATTTTTGAAAAATATATGTAGACAATTTGATACCATTTACTTTACATTTTTCTGATTACTTGAAATTTTACTGTTTATTTTATTGAAAATATTCTTTTATTTTTTTGCACACAGTACGGTCTGTGCTCCATTGTTAGTTTCATCTCTTATAAAGTTTTTAATAAATATAAATTGCGAAATATTTTTCACTTCAAACATCCTTCGGCATAAGGGGAGACTTGCCAGATGCATACAATATTTTACATGTTGTACATGTGTATTTAAATATCAATCTGAAAATGCATACAGTATGCTAAGCCGCATAGCATAGACCTACAAATACTGTTCTTTTCAGATAAGCCCAGCAAAATACATCATACTTCACTACTTACAAAGCAAAAGTGTTATTGTTCTTATGCACTGGATTTAAGCTACTTTTTGGAGATGTCTACATATCCCACTAGCTTACAAATATGGACCAAAATTAGTAATTGCTTTGATGTTACCAAAATAAGAGTTACATATGCGGGGTATAGAAGCAATGAATTCAAGCTCCTACAATAACTTACGGAATTGTATAACAGAATCAGTTCTTTATTAGTTCAAAACACATTTTATTTATTGTATCTTCACAATAATTTGTTCAAATCTTGAATCTAAATATAAATTTTTATTTACGTCCCACCACAGTTGGATGAAAAATTAGTTCAAAACATATAAAGAGTTAGTTCCAGGTTACGTACTTGAAAAAAGTTATAGGAAATGCAAACGGTATGTAGTAGTCATTACAAAGTAATCATTAATTTGTTATAGCATGTCATTACCAAATTTTTGATATGTTTATATTAAAAGTCACACCATCTGTAATATAATTTATTACGAATATTCAAATATCTTCATACTTCAAAAAGAAAACTATATTTTTTCATTTCAAAAAATTATCGCAAAAGAATTCCACAAAAAGTACTATGTGCTCGTTATAATTTCTATGTGTCGAACTCATATCCTTATTAGACCATGTAATCTGAACAGACCTATAAATTTCTCACTGTATAGACATCTTATATTAAGAAAGCGGAACTGCTGACAATCTCCTTATCTTTCAGACAAGAGTCGGTTTTCACACGCAACGTTGTTGATAGGCCAGTCAGCATATACCATAACTGAGAATAGCTCCAGATAATTAATTAATTCTATATGATCCGACTGCATGATCCTCTCCCCCCTTTTGAAAGAAAAAATGTGAAGGCACCACCCACCTCAGCCGTAGATTTGGATCTATATAAATAGGTCTGTAATGTGTTATCAAATAGGGAAATATATTCTATTAGACACGACGCAATCAAAGGAGAAAATCTTCTCTCAAAGTTAATATTTACATTTTTTAATATGGGCATCATTCCCAGGTTTTATGATTCTGAGTCTAATCACCGAGTTCAGGGACACTATTTAATCTAAAAATTTTAGTTT
Organism: Calliphora vicina; assembly: GCF_958450345.1. Lineage (NCBI taxonomy): Eukaryota > Metazoa > Arthropoda > Insecta > Diptera > Calliphoridae > Calliphora > Calliphora vicina. The sequence continues at coordinate 28,990,343 of NC_088782.1, read as the reverse complement.
TTTTAGTCCAATGACTTTAACCCTTTTTAACGCAGTAATATTGTCTTATAAAGCAGTAATATTGTCTTATAGTTTTGAAGCTTTTTTCAAATAAAAACAAAAGTTCTATTTTAAAATAAAGTCGACTTTAACAAAAATTAACTTTAAAATCTTTCATAGTTAGGGCGAATGAATATAAAAAAAAAGAAATTTCAAAATAATAAAAAAACAAAATGTACATATAACATAGAATAAACGCATAGAACGGAAGGAGAGAGTAATATATTACTCTCTTTTCACACATACGGCTGATACAAAAACAAAATACATGCAAAAAATTCTCATGAATTAGGTTTCTGACAACAGACTTAGGTTTTTGGCTCTCAGTTACCTATCTATTTGTTGTCTATGAAATAAAAGTTCAAAACAAAAAGCGTTTTTTTGAAATAATAAAACAAAATTTTAAATTATATTTGAAATTTGTTTTATGGTTGGAAATTTAAAATAATAGTCAAATTTATGGACTTAAAATCGACTTTAATGCTTGTGTAGTTAGGCTGATTTATTTTAGTTTTGGTATCTTACCCCCTGTCTATACTTGACAAATATTTGTCATAAAAATTAATGACTTTTATTGTCAAGACAAAGTTGTCTGAACAAAATCAATTAAAATTTTGTCATAACGAAGCAATAATACCTGATAATTTTTTTTTTGAGAACCATTTTGATGTTTATCATGATAAAAATTTATCAGGTATAGAGAGGGGGTTATTTGATAATTAGTATGAGTTTGGTAGACATTAGTGTTGTTTTCAAGTAAATAACCGATCATGTCGTCACCTGGTGGCTATGAGTGCCGATTACTGTTTTAGAAAGTTTAAAATCTTTTTTAAGTTGTTAAGATTTGCTATTACCAGGGTATTCAATTAATCGGGTTTCTGGTTTAATCGGTTAATCGAGCAAATAAGTAACTAGGGTTTAGTTTTATTCGGTTAATAATCGGTTAATTTTAAATTATTCGATTAACCGAATAATTTCGATTTAAATTTTAAACTGAAAATAAAACCTTAATAAAAAGAACAAAAACGTGAAAAATATATAAAACATAACAATTTAACCCAAAAATAAAAAAAATCTTTAGTTTAAAAAAAACTCTTGCTGATTGTAGATGTTTTAGAAATCGAAAGTAAGGCATGATAAGGAATATCCAATATCTCAGTTGTTTTTTTTTTATTTTTTTCTTAGTGTATAAAATCTTCAATTATACCATTGAAGTCCTTTTTTGATTTTTCGATAAGTACTGATAAAAGACTTTCTTCATATCATTTTCTCATCCGACAAATACATGTAAATTAAATATTATTACGAAATTGTACTTGAATTCAAACGTAACGATTTCAACGGCTGATTTAAAAGTAGCAGAATGCTTTCAAATAGCAGTGCTGTAATAGCATTATTAACATTAAATAAAAGCTTTCAGTTGACCATTGATCGTAAGTTGGCAACGCTGTTTGCTGCGACCGTATATTCGAATTCGAATATTCAGTTAAAGAACATTGTAGAAAGTACACCACAGATAGCGTATGTATTAGAAAGCTCTAGACAGTTAAAGAGCAATCTAGAATGCAGATGGCAGTGTTATAAATAGTGGCAGAGCTTGCAGTCGTTAGTGAGTTTATCAGACATGCTTTTCGAATAAATATCAACTGAGTGTGCTGTGTTTTTGAAGTGAATTCGTGTACATTATAAAGTGTGTCTGTATTTCTGTGAATTTATAAACGTGTATAAAAAACATTGAGTGACTATTTAATTTTGTTGTTGTACATTTTAAATAAATAAAGAGTTGTTACAATTTTCAAACTACTAAACGGCTTTTATTTGCAATCAAAAGTATCCGGTTTATTTAAAGATAATAAACCAACGTTCTGAAAAGGTTAAAACGTAACAATATGTTAGTTGTTATACTTACTAAACATGTTTCTTGGATGTTCGAAAAAATATGTAATTTTACTTTGACATTTGTATTTGAATTAAAACGGAAAAATAAATACCAAAAAATATGTTAAATTGCAATAACAAATAATAAATTTCGGTTAATCGGCTAATATATACAAATTAATCGGTTTATTTGTTATTTGAAAATTGGCGAATATGAATTATTCGAACAGTTAACCGATTAACGTTTAAAATTGGACCAAATGGGCTTAACCTAACGGTATGGTTAATACATATGTAGTTGGAGGTTCTTAGTTGTTTCTTCGTCCATATTAAAAGTTTAAAATCAATATTTGTTCGAATTTCATTTCAAGAAACCCTTACGAAAGTAGCTGCATATAAAATTCGTCTTTGCCTTTTCTTTAACGATTCTTAACATATTCATTTTTATCCAATAAAACTTAAATAAAATATTTTCCCAACAAATTTTTGGTACATGCTGTCTTTTTTTGCAGTAACTTTATTAAATATGTTTTTTTTTCTTCTTTTTCTACAATGACAGTTTCATTGTGGTTGGCTTTTGTGTTCTCTTGTAAGGAAAAAAATTAAACTTTTAGCACACTTCCATAAATACATATGTGTTTGGGTAGCATATTAAGGTACTACTACTAAAAATATATAAAAAATTTTGTATTGACACTATAACTATCAATTTGAATTTAACTGCCACTTCCTATATTCATCATGATTGTAATTATTACCATCATTAGAAATATCTATCAATGTTGATAACACGCTGTTATTGACATTGTTTATAATTATGACAACATTAACTGTTAAAGCTGCTAACATTATGAATATAGAATATTCTAGTTTTATCCGTTAGATAATTCATGAAACTACTAGAAAGTTTAAGTATTTTAGAGAATTTTCTTATTAAACGGTTTAAGTTTTATTTGATAGTTTATGTTGACCCTACTATTTCATGCTCATACTTTAGATGACAATGTCTACATGTGTATTGAACAAAAAGCCCCAAAATGAAAACAAACAACCTTGTAAGTGGTGACATGTTTTTTTGACATGTTTCTTTTCTTACCAGTAGTACCAACAATTTTTTTCTACAACAAGTTAAATATTCTTGATTTTCTCAAGTTTTTCCGTTTCAGTTTTTTATTTCATAAACTTTGTTTTATGTTGTAAGCTTTTTGTTTGTTTTCATTGTAAATACTTGTAAATAAAAGTGATTAAATATTTTTTGTTGTTAATACTTATTCTTTTTTTTTTGTTCTTAAGAAAATAAACTAAAGGTATTTAAGGTTAAGTTTAACATCAGATAAAGACATTTAGTTTAATAAAATCAGCAGGTTCTTTTATGTAGTTAAAAGATATGTGTTATTGACAGGCGAATGTATGTATATAAACATAGAAAATGATGTCAAATATTATCTCGTACTTGTAATGATATGTTACTTCATTGTAAACTGTCTGGCAACGCGGGAGGTAGGGAATGTTTAAGGCAGAAAGTAACTTCATGGAAACCATAGTGCTGAACGGAAGTTTAAAAATTCAATATTTCCGTTTGTCACAGCATGTTTTGCTAGGTCACATACAACATACATTTGCTGTAATCTTTTCATACATTGTTATTTATATAAAATACATGTTGAATAAGTAAGAGTGTTATATTCGGCTGTGACGAATATTTTATACATCACCAAACCTTATCGACAGAGAGTATTAGAGCAAAATTTCAACCATTTAGCTCCCTTTCTGTGGACGCTATCGTGTTTTCTACAGACGGACGGACATAGCAATGAGCACCCAGAATATATGTATGTAATTTTGTGGGTCTGTAACGAATATTTTAATGTGTTACCAACGGATTGACAAAATCAATATACCACCCTTATTTTTTTGATGGTGGGCATAAAACTTAACAATTTGTTGATGAATTTTTAAGCCATGACCTTTATTTTAAAATATGTATTTCCAGTTGTGGACATATGTATATATTTTGTTTGCTTTAAATGTGAATACAAATATAAAGAATACTTTTATGAAATAAAAATCGTTTATATAAACAGTTTTTTTAAATAAATTTCAAACAAGTTTTTAATACAGTTACCAAAAAATACTCCACTAATCGAATATCTCTAAACACTATTTTCAAATATTCATATTTTTCCCTCTACCAAAAAAAAAAAATACAATCACGTTCATATAGCTTTCTTTGCCGAAACCATTTATCAAAATAGCTATAATTTAAATAAAAATATAAAATTCTCAATAGTTGGTATAATTTTGTTCAGTTTTATTGTTTTTATTGATGTTTTTTAAACACATTTCTCATTCTATATACAAACACATAAAACATTTAAACAATTTTTATATATATTGTGTATAAAATACATACATATGTATGTCCATGGCATTGTTTTATTGTTTATACTGCCGCACTATTATTTTTTCATAAACTTTTTTGTTAAAAAAAATGCAAAATATTTTTAATAAAAAAACTTTAATACTTTTGTTTAAATGAAGTTGTATGCAGACAATGTATTGCATCTATTTATACTAGAGAGCCTCGAGAAAATATGTACTCTATTTACACCCCGAAAATAAAGTAATTTTAAGACTAATTGTTAATATGTTAAACTCAAGGACAAAAGGTAATTTTTGTAACATTTGCTCTCAAAAATAAAATGATATTTTCTTTGGGAAGTGACTCCAATAATATGTAACATCGGCCCAAGTAGGTTTACGCTGTTCAGAAATTGTGGATATAGCACACAGATTATAAATTTGTATGCAGATTCGTATTCAAAAATGCCTAACTTAAAGAGTATAGTGAAGTTGATTTCTCGTTTGGAGAGACACTTTTGCAGTTTCGGAGTATAATCTCAATTCAAGGTGGTCTCTGTTCAAGAGTGACAAAAACACTATGAACTTTACGCCTGCTGGGAAGTTGTACTCCTCCGTATTACTGAGTCAGAGTGGAGTAGATCTCCTCTAAAGGATCTCTCCTCAGAGTTTGTCTTCGAATAGCATCGCTCGTACTCTCTCATTAATAGTCGTATCCTCGGTTCATATTACGCGACTAGTAATATCGTTACGAGATGATTAGAATTGGTCGAATGCTTAAGTTAGGTGGCGGTCTATCGGCGATACGGTTTAGTTTTAGAGAATTTTCTAAGAAAATTTAGTAAAACTGAACTGGTCGCTTCTGTTTATTTTGTTCTAAACAAAAATAAATATTTTGGAACGAACAATGAAAGCCAAGCATAAGACACAAAACGTGTCGTTACAATGCCCCCAAGCAGGGAGCATTTTTTTCTAGAGATTTCATTTAAATCGTATTTAAAATATTATTGAGTTTGTAAGTTACATGAAGAGTAGATATAGGCCATATATACAAGTACTTGTTACTATTAAAAAGCGTTACCTCATTTAGTTCAGAGATATTCAAACATCTTTTTTTAGATATTGTTTAGTATTATCTTAATAAACTAATTTTAATATTATTTTTATATAATTTTAATTATTATTTCTTGACATTCGCATAAGAACTGAATTTTTGGGAATTTTTTCAATTGTGTAGGCTCGAGATGAGCAATTTTGGGTTCCGCCCATTAGCCCATTCCAAGTATGAATTCATATAAATACCAGTGTTTAAAAAGCTACAATAACTAACAAATTTTTAACTATTGCTACAACTACTGCTTTAAAAAAGTGTATGTAGCGGTAGCAGTAGCATTTGTGTTTTTTCGTTTTCTTGTTTTTTTAAAACAACTGCTACCTTCAAAATATAAAACTCTTAACAGAGCAGTAGTAATAAAACATGAATTGTAAATGGAGTAGTAGCATAAAAATACAAATCATTGCTACTGCTCTATATCGAGTTTTAATTTTTAAGGTAGCAGTAAAGTAGCAGTTGATGCAGCAGTTAAGGTAGCAATAAAAGTAGTCAAAAAAGAAAATCTTCAGTCATAACACCAAAATTGACAGAATTAAACACTGTGTGTTGTTTTTGTTTTGAGAGAGTTTGAAAAAATTATTCGTTTTTATTCGTCTCAGATGTTCGTGTTGCTAACAGAAAGATCGTGTTTTCTGTGTGTATAACAAAAAAGCCGAACTTTTGAATACAACACGACCAACTTACACAAATATACATTCACAACAACAACACATAATATACTTTTTTGGCTGAAGATTTTTATTTTTGACTTATTTTATTGCTACCTCAACTGCTACTTAGCTGCTACTTCAACTGCTACTTAACTGCTACTTCTTCTACTACCTCAACTGCTACTTCTATTACTACTAAATTTTAAAAGTAGCAGAATTAATAAAAAACTAATGACTGCTACATCAAAACTTTTCCTTTTTTATGGTAGCAATAGAAAATAAATTACTCTGCTACTTTTAATTTTTGCTTTTATTAGTACTACTACAACTACTGCTACCAAAATGTGAAGGTAGCAGTAGTAGTAGTAATTATTGACTCCGAGTTTTTATTAATTTTTTAACTAGACTACTTGTGTTTTTTCGTTGCTACTGCTACTTGTAGTCTAGTCTAAACACTGATAAATACAAATCAACTCAAAAATACCTCAGCACTGTTTACGGGGAATTTCATTAAGATATCTCCAATCGTTCGCAAGCTACAAAACTATTTCCAAAATAAAATGTTTCTTAACCACTGTGCAACAAAATCATACAAATTTAAACTTTATTTGTTTAAATCAGATGGAACCATAGATAAATGCACATAGATTGGAAACTCTCCTGCCAATGACCTAAATCAGTTGTTAAAAATCTAAGTGCTGAGAATGGATTTATAAAACAACAAGTAAGAAAGTATGCTCGGTCAAGCCCGACCATATAATACCCTACACTAATTTCAATAATTTATATTTTTGAGTGATTTTCGGAAGTGGGCCTTATATGGGACCTATGACCAATTATGGACCGATCACCATGAAATTAGGTCGCGTGATTTGTGTCTATTTGAAAGTTAACTAAGTTGAATTTTGTGAGTATAAGTGGTTTATGCACGTTAAAGTGATTTTCGTAAGCGGGTCTATATGGGAGCTATGACTAATTATGGACCGATCGTAACAAAATTTGGTGACATGAATTTTGTATATGCAAAACTTATTTGGAGAGGCATTTGTGGAGATACATATATAAACTAAACATTTATGACCGATAAAGTCCAATTTCGGAAGGACATTTGTATGGGGGCTACGTGAAAGAATGCAGCGATTTCAGCCAGTTTCAATAGGCTTGGTTCTTGGGTTGAAGAAATAATATGTACCAAATTTGATCGAAATATCTTCAAAATTGCGACCTGTACTCTGGGCACAAGGTTTACATGGACAGCCAGCCAGCCAGACGGACGGACGGTCATCGTTTAATCGACTCAGAAAGTGATTCTTAGTAGATCGGTATACTTTATGGTGGGCGTTAGACTAATATTTTTGGGCGTTACAAACATCTGCACAAATGCATTAAACCCTCCCCACTATGGTGGTGTAGGGTATAAATATGAGAAACAAAATCAGAATCGAATGTGTGAATTTTAGGAATAATTTTTGTATGAGATTTTTTTATAGTTTCCGCTATATGTACATTTCTCTATGGATAGAACATTTTAAATATTTTGAGCAGAAATTTACACAGTTTGTTGTTCTATAAGTCATATGATAGTTTTGTTAATCGTCAAAATTGTCACATTTGGACTTCAGAGAACCCTAGTGATTTTCGAGAACTGAAGCACTTTTTGCTGAATATTTTTGCATGGAGCCATTATTAAACCATATTTCTGCGAAAATGAGACTGGACAAGCAGTAACTCTTACTGGTGTTCGAGACTTTTTCTGGTCATGTATTCTCACGTTTCGGTAATCAGAATTGACAACCTAGATCGTGTGATATAACACATTGGATTGCCTTTTATAGAGTTATTTTATAAAAAGCCCTCAACCACACGTATTTAGAAGTGCAATGTTTAATGATGCATTAACGAAATTCAGCCACACTTATGCAAAATGATAATGGAAAATTTCAACAAAAGATTGCGCCTGTTCAAAGATCGATTTGCTACCTCACTGAACCCTTTTATATGATAACAAAATTTCTTATAAAGCCAATGGACTATTTTGTCCATTAGTCCTAGAACAAGTTCTCTAGAAATGGTAACCTATAATAATAGAAACTTGATTTTAAGGTAATGACTAGATCAGCTGTTTGTTGTGAGCTGGTCTATTGTACTTGTATTATTAAAATTTGTTCGATATTTTGTTCATGATGAATCATCATTTGTTATTTAAATAACTTACAATACATTAATAGCAAAATTTCCCTTGGAATTTTAGTGAAATTGGAAAGAAACATAATAAAGACAGTTCTCAATTATTTCATTTTAAACCCTGTTTAAACTACAACCCATACAAGTTAACACACCTAAAACTATATTTAGTTTTCATAACTTACAATAATTCTATAAGAATCTATTTACTTTACTATTTTATTCGCCTTGAATTGGCATAATTTGTAATTGAATTGCAACATTTTTTAGTCATTAAGAATAGTCGAGGAATATTCAGTTTGGGAAATTTTGTACAAAACAATCTTCCAAATGCTAACTGGGATCGTGTATATATGCAAATGTTGCAGTTGGGGCAGTAAAACCTCTGTTATGTTTGCACTGCTTTTCAATAGTACGAACTACGTAGTAAGCAGTGGTTGCTGCAGAAAATGTTGTTCATGCAGTTGCATGAGAAATTCCAAGTAAAAGTAATAAAAAATCTCAGTATGAGTAAGTAGTTTTTATGTTTTCCAACATCTATACATACATGCCAGTAGAAACTTTCATTTACTCAGAAAAGAAGAGAGAAAATACAAACAAGTACATAACTGCACTCGAATTTCATTCAACTGTAATGTTTGGAGAGTTTTACATTGAGACGGATATCATCTATGAATTTTCTTAAGTAGCAACATGAAAAGGTAAAGATAAAATAAAATTTTACAAGTAATACCATAATTATTAGGTACTTAAGTGTACGCTAAAGTATTTGAAAATTCATTAAAGATTGTTAAACAAAAGGCCAAGTTAAGAAATTACTAGGAAAATCTAAATATGATTTTTGTAAATTATTGTTGGTTTTTAAGTGTTTTCTTCCACATCAATTAATAATCAACAAGTTATTAGTAAATTTTGTACTGTTTTTTTTTAATATAAAACTGCCCTTAGACTGTAGCAGTTTTTATTAATAAAAGGGTGGTATATGTAGTTAAAATTTTTAAAAAAGTTTAAACAAAAAATGGTTTTTTGCTTTTTCGCTAAAGATTTTTCACAATAATTTTTCCATCAAAAATTTCTTGCTAAAAATGTTTTCACATGATTTTATTACCAAAGCTTTTCTCAAAAAATTGTTCATTAAAGAGCTTTTGACACAAAATTTCTACAAAGAAAATATTCACTCGAAAGCATTTACCAAAAAATGTTAATTGAAAAGCTTTTGCACCATAAACGTTTTACTAAAAACTTTTCAGGAAAAAAATTCAATGAAAATTTGTTCACAAAAAAAAAAAAATTCCAAAGACGTTTTAAATTCTTTTTTTATTAAAAAGATTTTCAGGTAAAAAATTTCGCCAAAAAGCTTTTACAAAGAGTCTTCCACTCAAATTTTTATTTTAAACATTATTTGCTTCAAGTTTTTCACCTAAAAATTTTTATCAGAAATTACCCCCTGTCTATACTTGACAAATATTTATCATAACAATTAATGACACTTGTTGTCAAGACAATATTGTCTAAGCAAAAGCAATAACAATTTTGTCATAACGAAGCAATAATAGTAATAAAATGAGACTATACCTGATAATTGTTTATCTTGACAACGATTTTGACGTTTATCATGATAAAAATATATCAGGTATATATATAGAGTTATATACTAATGTTTATGTTATAAGATATTTTACAGTTCCACCATACATTGATCCTAGACATTGTCTTCTGAGTTTTTCGAGGTCGGAGTATTTTAGCCCAAATTTCGTTGGCTAATTGCTTGCTTAAGAAGTTGTACTAAAATGTTTTCACATAATTTTATTAACAAAGCTTTTCTCTAATTTTTCATTAAAGAGCTTTTGACTTAAAATTTCCACAAAGAAAATGTTCATTCAAAAGCATTTACCAAAAAATTTGTATTCAAAAGCTTTTGCACCAAAAACTTTTTACTAAAAAGCTTTTCATGAAACAATTTCCATTAATTTCCAAAAGGAAAGGAAACGAAAAAGTTTTCAAAAATTTTTTAATGATAAAAATTTCTAAAACAGATTTCAAAAAAAAAGCTTTTCACTCAAGTTTTTCATTAAAAAATGTTCTGCTTCAAAAAAGTTTTCATTCAAAATCTTCTCACCAAAAATGTAATCTAAAAAGCTTTTTACGAAAAGCTATTAAAATTTCGTTTAAAATAAAAAGTTTTCACAAAACAAAACAAAAACGGTTTTTTAAAAACTTTTCACAAACAAATTTTTAACGAAAAGCTTTTCGTAATTTGTTTAGACACAAAGTGTTCAGAAAAACATTTCTCTAAGAAGCTTTACCGAACCGAAGCTTTATCAAACAACTTTCACAAAACATTTTTCAATAGAAAGCTATAAAGTTTTATCACTAGAAACTGTTTTCACTAAAAATATTTAACAAATAAATGCCTTATAATTTTGTTTAAGTATTTTCTCGAAAACTCTTTTTTCCTTATCGCTAAACGTGAAGTAACGCACGTGTAGTGTTTTATCATTTAAAAGTGTTGGTCAGTCGTAACTTGGCAAGGTCATTTCTCATCAGTGACTGAACTACAGATGGCTACCAGAGATTGTCAAGATCGACCAGCACTTAAGTATTTGAAAACCTTTTACTTCTGGGTTCACAATATTTAAAACATATCGGAAATATTAGCTTTTCTCTAAAAATGCTTCTTACAAACATTTTTTAAATGAAAGATTTTTCACCAAAAACTTTTTTACTAAAAAGCTTTTCAAACTATTTATACCCTACACCACCATAGTGGGAAGGGTATTATGCGTTTGTGCAGATGTTTGTAACGCCCAAAAATATTAGTCTAACACCCACCTGAAAGTATACCGATCGACTTAGAATCACTTTCTGAGTCGATTAAACGATGTCCGTCTGGTCGCCTGGCTGGCTGTCCATGTAAACCTTGTGCGCAGAGTGCAGGTCGCAATTTTGAAGATATTTCGATGAAATTTGGCACATATTATTTTTTCGGCTCAAGGAACAAGCCTATTGAAACTGGCTGAAATCGGTCCATTATTTCACCTAGCCCCCATACAAATGTCCTCCCGAAATTGGACTTTATCGGTCATAAATGTTTAATTTATATACGTATCTCCACAAATTCCGCTCCAAATAAGTTTTATATACACAAAATTCTTGTCACCAATTTTTGTTACGATCGGTCCATAATTAGTCTTAGCTCCCATATAGACCTGCTTCCGATAATCACTTTAACGTGCATAAATCGCTTAAAAATGTTGGTATACTCACAAAATTCAACATATATTACTTGCATATAGACATAAATCACGACCTTCATGGTGATCGGTCCATAATTGGTCAGAGCCCCCATATAAGGCCCATTTCCGAAAATCACTCAAAAATATAAATTATTGAAATTTTAAAAGAAATTTTTTTTTTGCTCTTTTACTTAGTGTAGGGTATTATATGGTCGGGCTTGACATTTTGTTGAACAAAAGAAATATTGTACTATTGGTACTCTAAAATATTTGTACAGCTAAAACGTTCGTTACCAAGTAATGAGTAAAAATGTGACACTTCACTACTTACAAAATGACAATTTAGACATATTTGTATTTACTACAGCCATTTATAAATAAGTGGTTAACTCATTGTTCGTAAGAACTCACACAAGCCTTTCTCTATAAAAACTATTAATAAGCAGTTATATATCAGATAATAAATAAGTCATTACCCCACTACTTCTAAGTAATGCAGGCGATATAAAATGGTTATTGAAAACATTGCCAATCAGTAATAGCAAGACATTAACAAGTTTTTCACAACATTTTTCATTTTGTTGCAATAATAAAAATGTTGTGAAAACAAGTAACCACCCTACTGTTCTAATAGATATTTGCTTCTGTGCATCAGAAGTATACACTTGTTTTCCATATTAACTATATGATGACTGAGTTTTTAAGTGTTTGTTTTACAATTTCATAGATTTTATATTTCCAATCACTGGAGGTAATAATATCCAATACATACTCCCATATAAATACAAATAAATTCACTCGCACTTCACATACACACACAAACTAGCATTCCTGCAATCTCACTCTCCCGCCAGCACCACTCTTCCTTTTATTGTTAGTGTTATAGTCTCTCGCTCTCTATCTCTCTCGCTCTAATGATAGTTTTGTGGCATTTTGTATTATGTGAAATATTGCTGTAGTAAAACCATTGTTGCTGTCATTTGAGGATTTACCGACTTTTTGCATAAGTGATTTTATTGGCATTTTGAGTTTGTTGCCACACACAGATACAAATACCAGACGAACGTTCGTATCCACACACACACAGAAATATTTATTATTTGTATATGTATACAATAAAAATAGTTTTTTGTAGCTATTTTTGCTCAACTGCTATTTTGCATTTTAGTTTTTATATTTATTTATTATATACATATTTTTTTATTTATTTTTTTTATTTTTATTATTGATTGGTGGTTACACTGTGTGAGTACTTTAACTTGTCCAAGTTTAATAATGGATTTTTCTAGTACTTTTAAAACAAAATGTTTATATGTGTGCTTATATATAGGTATATTTAAATAAAATATTTATTTTTATGCCAAGTTATTGACCTCTGTTTGTTGTAACTGAAACATCACTTAAGTGTTTAGTTGGCCAATTGGGTAACCAACATACAAATATAAAAGTTTATTTTACGATACACATTTCAATTAAAGTTAAAAATTTAATACAGGAAGTTTAGATTTTAGCATTTGATGTGTAAAATTAAGGGAAACAAATGATATTTATTTTGCTAAATTGAAATGTTTTGCAACTTTTTTTTTTATATAAATTAATTTCATTTCACCAACTTTGTTTATTTTTCTATATTTCCATATAGTTACTTTAATAAATAATAATTATTTTATTTCTTTATGTTTTCAGGCCACAAGCATTTACGATGGCAGTGGCATGCCGCCTCCACAGTCGCAATACCCACATGAAAGACGTAAGTATTTTTAAAATTATTAATAAATAATTATAGTGTTATGCTCGGCTGTAGTGAATCTTTTATACCCAGCTGATTTTTATGCATTTTGCACCCAGAGAAAAACCTTTTCAACATTTATACAAGTTTTTTTTAACAATATTATGGACACTGTCATTATGTATATGATAGCGGAAACCATAATATGTTTGAGCTACCATTCATTGCAGTAATTAAATATATGTTTATGGCAACCATTTTTATGGTAAATATACCACTTGTATCCCACTAAGTGGACCTAAGCTTTCTTTTGAGCAAAAAAAAAAAAATTTAAAATTGGGCCCATTTTGGAAAAAAATTCAAAAATTGTATGTCTTGAGTTACAAAACATTTATTTTGATAGATATCGCACTTGCATAGCACTAAGCAATCAAATAGGTCTTCAAGGAAAATATCTAAACTTTCTTTTGAGCAAAAAAAATTAAATTAAAACAAGTAAGAGTGCTATATTCGGCTGTGCCGAATCTTATATACCCTTCACCAAATTATACTTCAAAATTTTAAACATTTTAAGGTAAACAAAATTAAATTTTTTTTCCAGTTTTTTTTTTCATTTTTTATAAAAAAATTGTTTTCGATTGTTATTTAAATTTTTTTTTTGTGAAAAAAAAATTCGGGTTTTTTACGATTTTGACCCATTGTAGGTCCAACTTACTATGGTCTTATATACGTCGTTGCAAATGTCTTTGAAATATCTATCATTAGATATCCATATTGTCTATATTAATGTCTTAGTAATCCAGATATAGGTAAAAAATCGAGGTTGTCTTGGTTTTTTCCTCATATCTCAGCCATTTGTGGACCGATTTTGCTGATTTTAAATAGGAAAATTCTTGAAAGTATGTCTGACAGAATTATTGAAGATTTGGATCCAGAAGATATCTGGGGTCTTCAGAAAATTGATTTCAACAGACAGACGGACAGACAGACGGACATGGCTTAATCGACTCCGCTATCTATAAGGATCCAGAATATATATACTTTATAGGGTCGGAAATGAAAAATGTAGAAATTACAAACGGAATGACAAACTTATATATACCCTTCTCACGAAGGTGAAGGGTATAAAAAGGGTCCATTTTGGAAAAAAAAAATGTCAACAAAATTTTTTATTTCGCAAGAAAAGACATAAATGTTATGTTTTTTGTTACAAAACATTTATTTTTATAGATATCGAGCTCGCATTCCACTCACCGACCATATAGGTCTTCAAAGAAAATATCTAAGCTTTATTTTAAGAAAAAAAATAGGGCCCATTTTGAAAAAAAAAATAAAAAAAAAATTTGATTTCGGAAAAAAAATAAAATTTTTTTTATTTTTTTAAATATTTTTTTTCAAAATATGGATGAAAAAGATATCTAAACTATTTGGAACACATTTTGCTAAGAAGAACAGGTAATAAGTTATATGAATGAGAAAAAACACAAAAATGTCAAATTTCGAATCGATCTTGTTGAAAAATTGTGTCTGAATTACTATCCAATAGATCTAACCTTGGTATACATTTCATCCTGATCGGAAGAAACATTTTGTTTAAAAATTTTGAAAAAAGTTTTTTCAAAATTTAGCCATTTTTCAAAAACATTTTAAAATTTTGAATTTGATTATTTTTCACGACTAGGCATATTGAGATATTGGCCAAATGATTTTATCGTGATTAGAAACAAGAAGTTATTTTTTGAAAAATATTTGGACATGGATTACCCAAGATATTTGCGAAAAATAAAATCAATAATAAAGTCAAGGTAAAAAACTAAAATTTAAAAATTTTAACTTAAATATCTTTCAGAATATAAGGGATAACTTAGTGATCTAGGAGTATCTTTATTCATTCGTTGAAAATAGTATTACGAAGCCATTTTCAAAAATGTTCAGAATTTTGACTAGACATTTTTCAAACCGCAAAATATTGTATTTATACCTGATTTTTGCTTTAATAACGTAACTAATATTTTTTTTTTGAACAACAAAATTGATTTTAACCCTTTAGTGTACTTGTGCTTTATTAAGTTTAAAAAATAACTTGAATGATTGAGTTTATTTAACTTTATGAAAAACATTAAACTTAGCAACTTGAATGAGTTTTTCGTGATTTTAAAAGTTGAGTGTCTTTTTAACCCCAAGTGCTATTAAGGGTTAATTTTAATTTTTGTGCTGCTATTATAAATACTAGACATCTTGTTATATTTTTCTTAAGATTCATCAAAATCGGCCCAAAAATATATAACATTTCGCTATCTTTCCATTTCGCTAAATTCCAAGTATTAAAAAAATTAACTTTTGAACTTCACGATTTAAGGGTTAACGTTTTCCGATTTTAGTAAAACTTTCAGAGCTGGACAATAATATTCTGAATAGCTTTTACTTAAAAATCATAACAATAAGGAAATTCGACTCATTCGCCAAAATATGGCCAAAAAATTAGTTTTTCTCGAAAATCGCAAAATTTAAATCGCAGCTACGGAAAAACTATAAGAGCTATTGTCATACTTTTTTCATATTATTATTCCCTATTATGTTCTCAATAAATCCCAATGTGATGATTAAAAAATTCTTAAATTTGTTTAACAAAATTTTTAAAAATTTGAAAATGGAGTTTTGAAACTGATGTTAAAAAAATATTTTTTTTTGTTTATACCTGCGAATAGGTTAACATATAAAAGTAAATATGGATATATTTTAAGTAAAAGTAAGCTTTTATTTTAATATTTCTCAAAATATGTTAATTTTGTTCCTACATTTCTTGTTCCGGTGGCCTAAAACACGTTAATGGCCTGGCGATTTTTTAATACAATTTTTAACCAATTTTTGTGCTTTATATCTCGTTAGAACGACAATTACGTACATATTACGATTCATTTAAATTAAATAGCAAAAGTAATTATTTAATGGCAAAATTTTTGCAAAAACTGAAAAAATTGCATTTTTTCCCCTTGTAAATGCACCTTGAAAACTGAATCGCAAGTCGACACGGGTTGCAATCATGATAGAAAGCCAAAATTTCATATTTAACTATAGTTTTATATATATATAAAAAATAGAGGGTATGCGTTCCTAAATTCCCAAAAAAAAAAATGTTTGGGACACTCTAACCCATATTTGTACAAGTTTCAAGCTGTACAAAGTTTTCCGAACGATGGATATTTTGTTTAATTTGTTTTTTTGTTGGACAGATTTTTCCCAGTTTGCCCATATCTGATCAACAGAGAATATATTTGGGGAAAATGTGATTTCTCTAGTTCATATCGTGACTTCAACATGCAAACGGACACACATAGCTAGGTCGTCTTAGAAATTTAGAAGGACACTGACACTTTTGTGGGACTATGACCGACTCATCGAAATGTGTTACAAATAAAATTACATATCTATACCCCCTTCTTGTTGGTGGTGTGTTTAAAACTCTAATGGAAAGTATTATTTCATATTTTTTAATTTTTTCCTCTTCACAATCGAAGAGTACCAAATGCATTTCAATAACCTTGGCGTTTGTTTCTATAAACAGTTTAGTTTTTAAAGGGACACGCAATATACATATCTCCATATTATGCCAAAGCGAATGTAAGTAGATTGTACTGCGTGATTATTGCAGAATATTAAACAAATATTTCAGCATTAATTCAAGTATCTATCAATAGGGTTAAATGTCTGCCAACATCGATATAGAACTAGAAAAACGGTTCACTTAAAAGAACAACTCCATACAACATCAGTGTGTCTTAATTCAGTTTGGAATTTAATAATCATAACAGAAGAATTTGTATCAATGCATGGATACAAATAAAATGTTAAACTTAGTATATAACCATGTGATTTGGTTCTGTGTGTTTATCAGGCTTTGTAGCACTTGCGAATAGCTTTCTGAACAGTCAATTACACTGTATGTAATTTGTTAAGTCATGGAAATATAACCATATACGGACATCAGCACGTGATAAAAGACCAAAAAGTCATGCACTTTGGGTCCTCGGTGTCATTTTTGCAAAAAAAGCGATCATCTTCTCAGGCTCATATCTTACAAACAGTTTTGAATTTTGATTTACTCTCTGAGGCAAAGTTGTAGACCTTGTGATAAAGAACAAAAATTGTGAACATATGAAATCAAAAAAACTTCATCTTCAAGATCAAAACGCAAAAAACTTTAAAAAATTCGAAATAAATTTTTTTAAAGCTGCCTAAGAGTATGCTTTAGTATATAATAATCAAGGCAAGGATTTTCATGCACTAAAAGATTAAAAATATTAGCTTCTAATATGCAGAATAAAGAGAGAAAATATGCACTAAAAATTACAAAACTATGTAATAAAAATAAGATTTTTATTTGAAATATATTTACTAATACAAGAAAAATATAAATTTCTGGTCATAGCTTCAATATATATGTGACAGCCGATTTTTTTTAGATTTCAAAGAGTACCGGATGGAATATTGTGACTCTAGGCCTAAAAGTTAAGTGCTGAAAATTTGAGCCAAATCGGACAACGATTTCGAGACACGCATCTAGGTCAAAGTTCAGATATATGCTAAATTTTACTAATTATATTAAATAAATAGGTGAAACTTGTTAATTTTCTACATTGTTTTCCAGAAATATGTAGATTAATATTAATGAAAATTACATTAAAATTTTTTTTTTGGAGTTTTTGTAAAATATTTGCTACTATCTAAATACTTTTGCAATTGAATTCAAAAGAATCGAAATGTGTACGTAATTGTACTGTTTACTTTTATTGAAATTATGCAACACAAGATAGTGCCTTTAAAAACACTTTTTCCATTAGAAATTAATAAATCTATATCTTCAAATTGAGATCGAATTTCTTCGGCTACTCAATGTAAACCATGTGCTAAACTTTTTACATGAATAAGTTTTGAATAAAATACCTTTAGACTATTTGCTGCTACAAATGGAAAAATATGCCAAAAATAAGCATTTAAAAGAAAAATAAGCAAAACATGCATTTATAACAAAATATGCAAAAATATGCAACAACAAATCGATTGCATTTTGTTGCAAATTCTTCGATTCGGAAAGATAAATTGTCAAAAGTGATTTTTAGTTACTGACTACATACATGCATTTGCATAGAAATCCTTGCCCTAATAATAATTTAATAGTTTTCTTTTTTTTATTGTTTTTATTAAAAAAAAAAATTCAAATACAAAATTATACAAAAATAAAATATTAGTGCCTCAGCGCCAGTAGGCTTTGTAAATGGTTTATGGTCCAAAACATTTAATTCCTTTAGTTTTTTCTTACTAACTTATATTGACCTTACTAAACGGCGTTAAGAATCATTCATAGGAAGTTCATCCGAACTGTTTGTAAGATATGAGCCAGAGAAAATTATCACTTTTTTGCAAAAATGACACCAAGGCCACAAATCTTTGGGGCCCATAAAAAAGTGCATGGCTTTGGGCAAAATTGGGAAACACGGGTCTTTTTCGTGTTAAACTGAGAAAGGAATATCTCTTTCCGTTAGTAATTGAAGATCGATTATCAGATCATCAGAAAGCTCTGAAAAGAAGCGTTTATAAGACATTTAGCATTACGTCTGTTAAAACTATATCAACAATTGAGGGGTATAGAAGCAAAGACTGCAATCTCCATTTATTAATTTCCTATGATTTGGAATTTAAAGTGAACCGTTCTCCAATATTTTACAAAATTTATTTACATACTAGGACAGCATTTATAACGATTATGTGTTATTGCAATGATTTGCATTTGTAAACACATACATTGAATAAAAATTGAGTGATATTGTACTCATAAATACATAAATAAATTTGCACACACACTCTGTTCTACATATTTTTTACATATATGCACAATAGAAAATTGTAATTATTTTGTGTGTATGGTTGAAAAATTTTCTATGAAATCAGGACAATTTTCAATTGCAAAAAAAAAAATATTAAAAAATTTATAAACTTGGAACGCAAAGTATATATTTGCATAAAAGTAAACATCCTAAAGCTGACGTGATGCCGAGGAAGTGTATGTTAATGTAAACAAGGATGACCCTTTAAATGTTTGTAGCATTTACTCAATATAAAATTGCTTACTGGGTTGGTCTATAAATTATGTATGGAATCAAATTGATTGTGTGTTTGAGTGAATATATAACAATTTGTTTGTGTTATATTATTACTATTTATGTTTACTTTTTATTTTTATAGTAATAGGCATGAAATATAGAAAAAAACAATGAAATTTCTTACACACTGCATATGACATGTCAATGAAGTGTCAAACAAAGAATACAAGCGGATGTTTGAAAAATATCCTGCTTAGAAAGTATTACAGCCTTAGGGGACACCTTTGTTATTGTTACAAATAATGTAATAGTTTCTTTTGAATTTTCGTAATTGTGTGAAATAATGTTAGGTAATTATTTTGTATTGCAAAAACTTTTATTTAATAGTTTAAACACAAAAACAGAGAAAAGGTCGACTTAAAATGTGTGCTATTGCAGTTTTAAACATAAAACAGTAATAGTTGAATAAAATTAATGGAATTATTTTAAAAACCTTTCCACAGGAATATTAGAAGATGCAGCTAAGAAACTTAAAAAAATGTGTAATGCAAATTTAAATAGTAAACAAAGCAAAGATTTTTATAAATATCATTTAATTTTTTAATATTTTTCATAAAAAATTTCTAAAAAATATTCCTATTGATGCCTGCAATTGTTCATTGTTCAAAAATTCATCCCACATATATAGCGAAACCAATTCTAACTAAATAAAATTACTTAAACAAAACATATTTATATCGCAATTTTATTACTAAGAGAACTTTTCATAATAAAATTCATATAAGAACGAAACGAAAAATGTGGATAAAAAAAATTTACTTTTGAACCATTCCTCTTCTGAATTCGATAATATTTGGCAAACATGGCCTTATAAAAGTTCTCCATAATTTCGAAATTCGCTTTAGTTTGGTTTTTATATAGGTTTAAAATAAATCACACAGAATAACAGTTATGAAAGCATTTTTGTTAACATGGTTAGGTAGTGCATTTATTAGTCGATTAGTTAACAAATTATAAAAAGAATATGATGAATATTAAGTAGTGCAGTGCTGAGTTGGGTCGAAAAATTAACAGAATTTTTTTTTATACTACCCACTATCAAAAGAAAGGATTTTGCCATTCCGTTTGTAATACATCGAAATATTCATGGCAGACCAACAAAAGTATATATATCCTGTATATATGAAATTCAATAACGATCTAGCTATGTCCGTCCTTCTGTCAGTCGGTCTGTTGAAAACACGATAGGGCCCAAAAGAAAGGAGCAATTTTTAACTTTTTAACTTTCTATTGATGAGGTATATCTGGTATTGAAGATGGGCAATATCGGTCCATCATTTCACCTACCTTCCATACAAATGTTCCCTCGAAATACAGTTTATGCAGTCATAAATATGTTGATTATGAGGCAATCCTGATAAAATTTTGAAAATAATTAGTTTTAAGTACTCTGAAGTTATACTATAAAGTATGACTAAAATCGGGCAACATTTGTCCCTAGTCCCCACATAAGATCCCCCTCAGAAAATAATGTCAACATTCATTATTGCCTTATAATAATTAATATCATAATGAAATTGGACATAAACATGTTTTATATGAGCCTTAATATTTCTAGCAACTTTTGTGAGAATCGGTCCATAATTGACCCCATTTCCCATTTAACCCCTATATGAGAAAAATATTTTATTGTCACATATTGCTGGTAATTATACAAGATTCGGCACATCCGAATGTAACACTCTTTCTTGTTTAAGTTAAAATTACTACTTTTGCTTGATAATGGATGGGGGCGTATGATTAATTTTTAATTTATAAATGACAACAATCATACGCATCAATCAATATCGCTTAACAAATAATTTATAGCGTAATTTAGAAAAACATAAAAACACTGGTGACAACTGTTTTAAATTTCATACATTATGATTAATCCTACCTCCCATATAGCGCCTATATTAGAGAATGTAGAGTAACGAATTGTAAAATTGGTGAATTTTTAAAAAATTTTATTTGGAGAAATGATTTGATTTTAAAAAAATTAAAATTTTTAGTTTTTAGCTTTACATAAAAACAATGCTTAATTATTATTTTATTTTCAATATTTCGCTACTTCATTGAGTAGAGTCTCCAGGAAAAAATTTCAATAAAAAACAAGTAAGAAATGGGTCGGTCATGCCCGACCATATAATACCCTACACTAAGTAAAAGAGCAAAAACATTTTTCTTTTAAAATTTCAATAATTTATATTTGTGAGTGATTTTCGGAAGTGGACCTTATATGGGGGCTATGACCAATTATGGACTGATCACCATGAAATTAGGTCGTGTGATTTTTGTCTATATGAAAGTTTACTATGTTGAATTTTGTGAGTATACCAACATTTTTAAGCGATTTATGCACGTTAAAGTGATTTTCGGAAGCGGGTCTATATAGGAGCTATGACTAATTATGGACTGATCGTAACAAAATTTGGTGACATGAATTTTGTATATATAAAACTTATTTGGAGCGCAATTTGTGGAGACACATTTATAAATTAAACATCTATGACCGATAAAGTCCAATTTCGGAAAGACATTTGTATGGGGCTAGGTGAAGTAATGGACCGATTTCAGCAAGTTTCAATAGACTTGGTCCTTGGAAAGAAAAAATAAGACGACGGACATCGTTTAATCGACACAGAAAGTGATTCTAAGTCGATCGGTATACTTTAAGGTGGGTGTTAGACTAATATTGTTGGGCGTTACAAACATCTGCACAAACGCATAATACCCTCCCCACTGTGGTGGTGTAATAAATAAATTATAATCCTTAAAATCATAAATTTTTCCAAATCGAATCAAAAATTTTTAAAAAGTCACCAATTTTAAAATTTTTTTTTTTTTGATTTTTTCAAAAATATGATTTGTTGCAAAATTGTAGATTTTTGTAAAATTTGCAGATATTTGAAAAAAAAAATTATTATTATGATTTATTTAAATTTCTGGATTTTTTTAAAATTTATTATTTTCTTGTAAAATTTAAAATTTTTTAAAAATTTTAATATCTAACCCAGATAAAAGTCAAAACAAATAGAATTTAAATATTTGAGCAATTTTAAATTTGGTCATACAAAAGAATTGTGTGGCATGTTTTAATAAATTTGAAAGGGGTAAAATTCTGATGCCTTGTCCAGCAGTTTTGTTTCCTCTCTATATCAATTTTTAAATAATGTTCTTTATTAGTAATTCTATAAAATTTGTATTAACTTTCTTTCGTTTTCTTTTATTTTTAGCATATCGTACCATAAAAGGCGAGAAAGGTGAACGTGGTCCTAAAGGTCCTCCTGGTGATAGTATACGTGGTCCTCCTGGACCACCAGGTCCTGCTGGACCTAAAGGCGAATCAGGTTCATTTCCTCCCTTTATTGATTTTGCTAGCAATCCTGAGGCGGTAAGTAAAATTAAAAAGTACTCTTTATAAGAAACAAAATATTAATAAAACTAGTAAATATGCTATTTCAATTCGTGCCGAATCATAAAAAACTTTATCTAAAAAAACTTCATATTCTCAACATTGAAGACGATTCCGAATAAAGTTAATGCGTTTCAATTGGCTCAGTAATTTCGGAGTTATAATAACAAATTGAAGCAAAAAATATATTTTTTACGTGAAAGTAGCTATTTTTTTGTTTTAAAAAAATCATGAAAAATCGAAAATGGCAAAAATTGTTCAGATTTATTGCTTCGTAGCAAAGCCATATGTAACAGGAACAAAATAAGATATCAATCATAAATATCGATTGATTCTTTTCGAATTTATTCACAATTAAGTGAATTCGCTCATTTTCACAAAATTTTAGTTTTTTGCTTGATATACATAGAATCATACTACGTACACATTTTCACATATATATTGCGTTTCAATCGGCTCAGTAGTTACGGAGTTATAATAACAAATTAAAGCAAAAAATATATTTTTTACGTGAAAATAGCAAATTTTTTTGTTTAAAAAAAATCATGAAAAATCGAAAATGGCAGAAATTTTTCAGGTTTATTGCTTTATGTAATAGCCACATGTAATAGGAATAAAATTAGATATTGGTCATAAAAATTGATGGATTCTTTCGATTAGACTGCATCTTTCCGTTAATGAAAATAATCGCCACTAGGCACAATGATATGTGGTTTCAACGTGAAGAGGCACAACTATAAATCTGTCCTTCTAAAATTTCCTAATCATACACTTTTAAGATTACTTCGATTTCGGTTGTTTCCACAATAAATCAATAACATTATTGCAGTCACGTATGAGTAATATTTAATTCATAAATATTAACCATACTTGCATTAACCCTTCACTCTTTACTCATTTATAGATTTTTATTTAACCTACTCTTAAACTTTCCAACAATTTTGTTTAAATATAACTAAACCGTTTTGAATTTATTTATAAATCCCCCTGAAATATGTTTCACAAACAAACAAATTTATTATTTTTGAATTGAAAATCATTATAAATAATTTAAAATTCACCTTTAAATCAGCAAAACAAATTTTGTAATTAAACTAAATCCCTGTGTTTTCGCAATTACAGAAACACTCAAATAATTATTGTACGATTTCAGTGTGTTAAACAGTTGTTAAACAATATTGAAATACATAATAATATAAACATTTTAGAAATAAAATGAAATACTTATTACATGTTTATACAGTTTAGTACATATTTGTAAATCATAAATGAATAACAAACTGCTTAACTAACTATCTTTGTTTGGGAAAAAGGTCTAAATGTATATAAATGTTAACATTCCTATGTACATACATTTTAAAACAGACAAAAACAGATATTCTAACAAAGAGAATGCATACATACCAAAAATTTTAATTTCGAAAATTGATTTATTTTATAATTTACAAAAAAAAAGTTAATTTTCAATTATAAATGAAAACAACATTATAATAAAGAGCACATACACATGCTGCCTCATATACATACACACACACATAATGTATTTGTAAAATATTTTGCAACAACACAACACTCATAATATAAATAGAGAAAAATACAATTATTTATTCGATAAATTAATGCAATCAATATATACAATTTAGCATTTTCTCTTTACTCTTCTGACTGTTCCCGTTAATATGAGCCAAATTATACATGTGTATGAGTACATGTGTGCGTGTTAATGTTCATTTCCGCTTGGAGAAACTAAAATTCTATTAAATTTGTTTATTGTATTAGTGATGATGTTATTAAATGCAACAACATTAATACCAACTACAACAATATATGTATTTATGCATGTATCTATACAAAATTTAGTTTTTAGCTGAAAAAGTACAAAACTAAAACTATAAATTGGAATTCCACGAAAAAAATGGGAAATAATACACAAAGACTAAAAACAAATATAATACAACCAAAAACTACAACCATATAATTTAAACTTACATAGTAAAATTTCCACATACATAAACACATACATACATATATAAACATGTAAACATATGTTAACTAATACAGGTGTTTATTTATGTATGTTTGTGTGTCAGGTATTCCAGTGGGTGCATTGTTAGTATTAGTTAGAGAAAAGTGTTGGTAATTTATAGAGCTTACATGATTTCTGCTTTTTTCATATATACGAAACTTGCTGTGCACTATGGTTCGGTTTGATTGAAAGGTATATGAAAGTGAAATACTATGTTGGGTTTAGGAATTTCTTAAACTTATTTTCTGCTAGGTTACCATAACTTAGTGTCATTTTACAAAAAGTATTTTGAAGCTAGCTTGTTTCTGTATCCAAGTATAAAAGTCCTATTATTTTCAGCTTTAAACAATTTTAACACTTTTTGTCAGAACTAAAGACATAATAAACTCGTTTTCAAGGAATTTGAAACACCCTAAAAATTTTGCGTTAAGTATTTTGAAAAAACTGTTTTAGGGTAGGTCGTATTACTTTAGTACCTCTAAGTCAAACATTTTCAGATTGACATACAAATTTTAAACAATTATGAAAATTTTTTAAAGACAATTTTATATAAAAAAGAGATATTACTTGTTAAAATCGGTTTACAAAAATTATTAAACTTTTTAGAAAAAAGTTCGAAAATATATACCATGTAAATTAAAAACTGTACAAATATTTAATTTTTTTTAGATTTTTGTTTTTTTTATTCATATGCGCTGGGGGGCAAAATTCACAAAAAAGGTGTTAATGAAAAGTTTAATAACTTTTACAATTCTCATGTGATTTGAAACCATAACAACATGTTTGGTTAAGACCTATATATATTGGTATAAATTATTATGGGATCTTATATCAAAATAAGCAATGAAAAGCTACTAAAATTAAATGACTTGATAAATTTTGTTTAAGGTTATTTGGGAATAAAAAATTAATATTTCAGTAAAATTTTAGCCTTTTCCCAAAATGCTTCAGATAAACTAAAAATATTATACAAATAAAACTATAGAGTGATTGAGAATTACAGACACTTAAGCTTTATTTGTAAAAATATCAAAGCTTAAACAAAACACCAACAATAAACAGTGTTTTTATCTTGATTTTTTTTAGATATTTCTAGCAAAAACAATACTTATAACTTACAAATATATCATAAAATTCACGTCATTTTAAAGCACAATCAGTTTTCTTTAAAAATCCGTGGAAAACATACAGTGACCGACAAAAGTCTACATACGACCATTATTTTCGTAACTCGCGGACTTCTAAACCATAATAAGTGAAAGTAATGATGCAGTTTTATTTCAAATGCATTTTTAGTAATATAACAAAAAAAATATCGCTAAATTTATAATTGGTTTAACTTTTATTCACAAAAAAATTAAAAAAATATGTTGACAAAACTCTGCATAAGATCTGTACACTAAATAAAAATTTTTCAGCGAATACAAATTTTCATTAAATTCAATATTTCGTTGGGCCACCACGGACATCTACAAGCGTCTGGGCATCGAAGCAACTAAGTTTTCCAGTTCTGCGGACGTTATATTTTGCCATTCTTCTGAAAAGTTCTCCTTTAACATTGGTGCACAAGTAATAAGATGTTTTCGGATCTTCCGTTGCAGAATTTCCCACACATGCTCAATAACATTTAATTCCGGGCTTTGAGGTGGTGTGTACAATTGTCATGGCGCATGGTAGAGTAGCCAATCTTTGATAATTTGAGACCAATGTTTCGGATCGTTATCTCGCTGAAAATTCAACTTTAACCAAGAGTTAAAATATCAACGGATGCTCTCAAATTTTGTTCCAAAATGGATTTGTACTTATAACGATCCATATTATACTGTCGCTGCTTCTAAAGTGGGAAGTACCCCAAACCATCACATTGCCATCACCATGCTTAACTGTAGCGAGTAAGTTTTTCGGATCCATTGCTGTATTTGTCCTTTTCAAAGTGCTTTTGGTCGAATTCCAAAAGAAGTTTGCGATCCGTTCGCTAATTTATAAGGAGTTCTGCTTTAATTACCATTATTATTTAAGGTTCTTTGAATTGTCCGTGGATGAACAATAACTTCTGATCTTGTTGCGAGTTCTTTGGCCAATTTTGTGGTATTTACTTTTGAGTTTTTGTTGACTTCTTTTAAAATGAAGATTACATCTCTAAAAATAGATTTCAAACAAAACTGAATTATTATTTTTTTATTTACCACGTTTTCTCTAATAAAGTGGCTAAAATTGTGGTCGTACGTAGACTTATGTCGACCACTGTATGTATATACCAAATATTATAGAATTCAAAAATTAAATATAATTGATCGAAATTTTTGGCACATTATTCTGTAGAGCAAAAACGGTTATATTGCAAATCTGATTTCACCAGTCGATTCTACATCAAAAATGAATACAATTGTGTTGAGTCATACCACATTTTTTATTTTTTTGATTTGAATTTGAATTTTTTTAATGAATTAATTATTTTAAATCATTGCTAATTACCCTTGCATTTTGACAATTAACTATCTTTGAATTACCTACTCTAATTGTCAGAATGCTTGGGTAATTTTACTTAAGTGTTATATTGTCAAATAGAATAAGAAACCATTTTTAAAAAATAAATTACTCTTGTACTAATATTGAAAGCCACCGGTTTTGTATTTTTTACCTTTGCGAAATATTAGATTTTTTTTAATTCAGTTCCGAAAACATTTTGAAAAGTTTGCTAAACCTTAAAAATTTTTAATTAAGTGCAAACGGTCCTTAAAAAATATTAAGGAAGAACATTTTGGCGCCCGAGCAGGGACTGTTTTTTAAAATAAATTCGCTATTTACCGAGACCGTACTTTTTACAAGTTTCCGTGAGTTCGTTAATAAAACAACCCCGTTAACAAGTATATTAAAAAACACATAATAAACATTTAAAAAACTAAATAAACAAACAAACAAACCAACCCACAACACATAAACATCAACCAAGGAATCCATCCATCAAGAAGGAAGACCATACCAGATGCCTAATTGCAACTGCATTTTGTGCCAAAAGGAAAGTGCCGAACGTCAACAAAACCCTAACCAGGTATTTAAGAACAAATAATTGTGTGAGACTTTGCATTTTATTTATCTTTGAAATTAAAAAAAAAATAATTAATTTGATTGCCAAAGTTATTTCCACACCTAAAATTATTTGCTCTTCTAATAATTTTCTTATAAATCTCTTAAGTAGTGAAACACACAAAAATAGTGATAAAGTGCTTTATTGTTGTTTTTTATTTAAATTCAAATACACAAAACTTAATTATTAAGTTAAAATTAAAAACACCACAATTAAAAAGAAAGTCGCCTCCTCGCTGCAATTGTTAAAATCACTTATCGGTCGTTCTCTTATTTTTTTTAACACTCTCACTGTTTTCTTTGGAAAAATAATTAAAGTTTTATTAAAGTGTAAAAATATTTACATCTTTCCAATTTACCTTTTTTGTGCACTTGTTTCTTTTATTAACTCGATTGTTTATTTTTATCAACTCGCTTGTTAAGTTATTTGACACTTGTTTTGATTTATTTTCTTATTATTCGTTACAATAAATAAAACCGTTTACCAACACTGTTGAGTTGTAATGATCAAAGTGGCAACCGCACTGATCATATGGTAACAGACGGACAAATATAAGAACATAAACAAAAGAAAACAATACAAATAAAGGTGACAAAAAATAAATAAAAGTATATAAGTGAAAATAAATAAAAAGAAGTATATGTATACATATAAATAAAAGAAAATATATAAAAACAAATAAGGAATTATAATTGAGAAATTTTATAAGAAAAAAGTGATAAAATAGTGTAATTAAAAATAAAAATCATAAGAGGTAAAATTATTATTATCGGACGGACATTTATAAAAGTGATCGCGAGTAAATTTAATAATAAAAGAGGCAGTGGTAATTAATTGAACAACAACAATAAAATTAAAGCATTAAAAAATAAAATTGCGATAAATTCAATTGTTTACATTTATTTTCTGTTGCTTGCTTTTATTTAACTCTTATTCTTCTTAATTTGTGATACAACCCAACGAACAATTTATCGAAAATTTGAAATATAAAAATAAAATAATATTTTTTGTTATAATTTATAAAATTTGTTCGGGTACGGAAAAAATTTATTTGCGAACTGGTTTATAACCCAGCAAACAATATTGTTCAGAAAATTTTTCCGAGAATTAATAATTGCTATTAATTTATAAATAAATAAGAATATTGGTATAAAATAATTTGAATAAAAAGTAGTTGAAACCTTAAAGTCAATTGTTGTTTCTGCAAGTGCATTGAAACCGTAAGTTGATCTCGGAAAGTTTATTTATATTATTCTATTTTGTCTTTACGACAAATTTCCTTGAGATCCTTTTGAAAATTGATTTAAAATACAATTCAAAAAGAATTTAAACTTGGTTTCCGATTTTTCTTAGCAAGTTAGTTATTTAAACCTCGACTACAAAATGGGAGGCGGTAAAAAGCAAAAAAGTTCTACTAGTCTTGAGAGTTTATACCAACAGAAAAATAAAATTTTGAATAACGTTTCGAGAATTAGGCGATCTATTAAGGAAAAAACTATTTCGTTTAATCAAAATGAATTACATTGTCGATTAGAAATTTTGAATTCATATATTGAAGATGCAATGGACATTCAAACTGAAATCGATATTTTAGATCCCTCAAACGATGAAAGGTCCGATTTAGAAAATTTATGCGTTTCCACAAAAAGTATGCTTTTGGGTTATTTAACTCCCAGAGAACATAGTATCGCTGAAACTACTCTTGGTTTCTCAAGTCATCATAGCCGACTTCCAAGTATGAAGTTGCCTAAATTTAGCGGTAAATATGCCGAATATAAGAATTTTATTAGTTTATTCGAGAGTTTGGTAGATAGTGATATAACGTTAACTGAAATTGAGAAATTTAATCATTTAATCTCGTGCCTATCAGATGAAGCTCTGGGAACTGTGAAAGCTTATCAGATAAGTGAACAAAATTACTCCAAGGCTCTACAAAGTTTAAAAAGAGTTTATGACAATCCATGTTTAATATTCTTTGATAATATTACTAAATTGTTTGATTTACCGGAAATGTCTAAACCTTCTGCAACTTCCTTGAGGAGCATGATTGATACAGTTTCTGCCATTTATGGCTCACTTTTATCAATCGGAGATGACAAGGCAATTACTAATGCGATAATAATTCACTTAGTAATGACTAAAGTAGATCCAATCACTAGATCCAAATGGGAAGAGCAACTTGATTATGAAAAGTTGCCCTTATGGAGTGATTGTGAGGTAGCTTTGAACAAAAGATACCAACATATTTCAGCTGAAGAAGCTTCAAGTTCGAGATTAAAACCGAATACCAATTTTACGAGAAAAAATGAAAGTTTTAGTAAAAAGAAGAAATCCTCCTTTTCATGTCAAACTGATAACCAACAATCAGTAGCTAAATGCTTATTTTGTAAAGCAGCGCATTACTTATCGAACTGTCCTTCATTCTCTGCAGTGCCGGTGCAACAGAGATTTGACTTTGTCAAAGGCGTTCCCGCCTGTATTAATTGTTTGAAAAAAGGACATACGGTGACAAAATGTAAATCAACAAAATGTAGAGTTTGTAGTGGTTCCCATCATACATTATTACATAAATATGCTGCAAATGATGCACAACCTGAGAATGTTGCAAATTCTGATCCTAATGTAGCTTCAACTTCAAGAGCTTTTGTAAATCATTCATCTTCGGCGAAAGATAATGTAATTTTAGCAACAGCTTTAGTGCAGATCAAGAATAAATCTGGTCAGTATGTTTTAGCTAGAGCTCTTTTGGATTCCGGTTCACAAATAAATTTTGTAACCGAAGAACTATCTCAGCGATTACAATTGCAAAAACAAGAAAGAAATCTCAGTCTTATTGGTATTGGCAGAACGAATTCGTCTGCAAAACATAAACTTCAGGCTACAGTGAAATCTCGAATGAATTCCCATGAATTTTCTGCAGAATTTTGGATTCTTCGATCGATTTCCAACTATCAACCAGATCGTATAATTTCAACAGCTGGATGGAATTTGCCCGATAATATAGAATTCGCTGATCCATATTTTAATAAACCGCAAAGAATTGATATGTTGATCGGCGCTGAGATTTCGTCTGTCAAAAGAACCACAAACAAAAGAGATGTACAATTCATTCATGAAAGAGTACATTAATTTGGGTCACATGTCTATTGCAGATAATAAAGTACCCGATGTTTCTCATTATTTTATACCTCATCAATGTGTATTACGCCCGCAAAGTTCTACTACAAAACTTCGGGTAGTTTTCGACGCCTCTTGTAAAACATCTACACAACTTTCTCTTAACGATCTACTAATGATTGGTCCTACCATTCAAGAGGAGTTGTATTCAACACTTCTTCGTTTTCGAATGCATAAATACGCTATTACGGCTGACATTGAAAAAATGTACCGTCAGGTTTTAATTGACGAGGCCGATAGAAATTATCAATTAATATTATGGCGTGAAAATCAGTCTCAAAATATTGAGATTTATAAATTAAATACAGTGACTTATGGCACATCATCAGCTCCATTCTTGGCAATACGTTGCCTTACTTATGTGAGCGAATTATTCGAAAAGTCATTGCCAATTGGCTCTAAAGTCATAAAGAGAGACTTTTATGTCGATGATCTTTTAACTTTTGCTGACTCAATAGAAGATCTAAATATAATAAGGTCCCAAGTCACACAAATATTGCAATCGGCAGGTTTTAATCTGACTAAATGGTTTTCAAATTGTTATGATCAAGACTCGATTACAATTCAAAAATCAGTACAGATAAATCAGGATTTCACTAAAACTTTAGGCACTTATTGGATTCCGAAGAGTGACGTATTTAAATACCACTTGGATGATTTGTTTCAAAACTTGAAAGCAACAAAACGAAATATCTTGTCAGTTTCGGCAAGACTTTTCGATCCGCTCGGACTTTTGTGCCCTTTGATTATCAAGGCAAAAATTCTTCTTCAAGAATTATGGCTAATGCAGCTAGATTGGGATGAGTCTATTCCCACGCGCCTTGATACTTCTTTTACAGATTTTAAAGCCAATTTATTGAAAATTGACATAATAGAAATTCCTAGATTTGTTTTGACCTCATCAAATACTGAATGTCAAATTCATGGGTTTTCTGATGCCTCTATGCGAGCTTATGGCTGTTGCATTTATATCCGGAGTAGAGCTTCTGGTAAGACTTCTTGCCGATTACTAACGGCTAAATCGAAAGTTGCTCCTCTGAAGACCAAGTCTTTACCAAGACTTGAACTATGCGCAGCGCATCTACTAAGCAAGTTATGGTCCAAAATAAAGCATACAATATTATTTAAAGTGGAAAACGTTACATTTTGGACTGATTCAGAAATTACGTTGCACTGGATTCAAACTCATCCTTCTACTCTGGCAACATTCGTATCAAATCGAGTTTCAGAAATACAAGAACTATCGGGCCAGGCCACATGGCGTCATGTTCCAACTAAGGAAAATCCGGCCGATATTGTTTCTAGAGGATGTAATGTTGAAGAATTAGTGGACTCTGTTTGGTTTAATGGCCCAAAGTTTCTACTCGAAGAGACTAATATGTGGCCAGTAAATGAGCATTTCGAATTAACTCCCGAACAAAAGTCACTTGAAACAAGGAAAACTAATGTGTTTTTGGCTGTAGAAGAAAACGAAATTAATCCTATTGCGAAGATTATTGAAAGTTACTCATCATACAACAAAATGATTCGAGTATTTTCGTATGTTTTTCGCTTTCTCGATATTGCTCGAGGAAAGCAATTCCGCAATATAGGTATACCTACAGCGAAAGAGATTAATTGGACTTTTCTCCAGCTAATTGAATTTATTCAAAAAAGAGAATACGCCGAAGAGCTGAAAAAGTTAAGCAAATCACAAGTTTTGCCTTCAAATTTGCAACGATTAAATCCTTTTGTCCACCAATACAAAGATGAATACCGCAGTTTTTCACTACTTAGAGTAGGCGGGCGGTTGCTAAATGCACCAATTGCTCACGATGCAAAATTTCCCCTTTTAATGCCTAAAAAATCATATTTTATGGTCCTATATTTACGACACTTGCATTTGGAACACTGTCATGCTGGAGCGAAAGCCTTGGTAGCCATTTTACGTGATAAAATTTGGCTGATAAATGCCAGAGAAGCATGTTCAAGAGTAGTTCGCAAGTGTATTCATTGTTTTCGCTACAAACCTAAACTAATGAATCAAATAATGGGAAATTTGCCCGCCGATAGGGTGAGAGCTCTACGCCCATTTAAAGTATGTGGTGTAGATTTTTGCGGCCCAGTTAATGTAACACTTAAAATACGTGGCCGTCCACCTGTTAAAATGTACATCGCCATATTTGTGTGTTTTACGTCAAAAGCTGTACATATCGAACTTGTTACTGATTTGTCTTCAAATTCTTTTATTCTCTGTCTTCAAAGGTTCGTCGGCAGGAGAGGGCTCCCAGAGCGCGTATACAGCGACAACGCAACGAATTTTGTCGGTGCCAGTCGAGAGCTGCTCCAGCTCAGAGAAGCAATGGCCAACAATGCCGACGCCATGAAAACGTACGCTGCCAACAAAGGAATAGACTTTGTCTTCATTCCTCCTCGAGCTCCACATTTCGGCGGTCTGTGGGAAGCGGCCGTCAAATCCGCCAAAACACTTCTAACCAAAACCGTAGGCAAGGTGCTGTTGACGGTAGAGGAATTACAAACGGTTCTGGTTCAAATAGAGGCAGTCCTGAACTCCAGACCGATCGCTCCCATCAGCAACGATCCCAACGACGGCGAAGCGTTAACTCCAGCGCATCTACTATTCGGAGAGAGCCTTCTAGCGCTGCCGCCAGAATTGCCTCACGAAGAAGTGGACAGGCTGAGGTACTCCAAGAGATGGCGGCTTACCTGCACTCTCAAGCAGATGTTTTGGCAATCTTGGGAGAAAGATTACGTCCGCAGCCTCCAAGCCAAAACCAAGTGGGCGGAAGAAGAGCCAGATCTCGTCGTCGGCAAGCTCGTCGTCGTTCACGAAGACAACATGGCACCCCTGAAGTGGCTGACAGGCCGAGTATTGGCGGTAACCCCAGGCGCGGACGGCAAAGTGAGAGTAGCGGAAGTGAAGACTAGGAATGGTATTTTGAAGAGGCCAATCCATAAACTTGCGCTACTACCAATGGATTGAAGACCGTAGGTCCTTCAATGGGGCCGGTGTTGAGTCATACCACATTTTTTATTTTTTTGATTTGAATTTGAATTTTTTTAATGAATTAATTATTTTAAATCATTGCTAATTACCCTTGCATTTTGACAATTAACTATCTTTGAATTACCTACTCTAATTGTCAGAATGCTTGGGTAATTTTACTTAAGTGTTATATTGTCAAATAGAATAAGAAACCATTTTTAAAAAATAAATTACTCTTGTACTAATATTGAAAGCCACCGGTTTTGTATTTTTTACCTTTGCGAAATATTAGATTTTTTTTAATTCAGTTCCGAAAACATTTTGAAAAGTTTGCTAAACCTTAAAAATTTTTAATTAAGTGCAAACGGTCCTTAAAAAATATTAAGGAAGAACAAATTGATTTTTTTTGAATCCTTAAAATTAGATTCAAAGACCCACAACAGCTTATCAAAAAGGTACTAATATTTCCCTTCTATCACTACCCGTTAAAAATGTGTAAGGCTTATAGAAATGAATCGAAATCGGGAAATATATTTTTTAACGGAATTTTTTTGTCATACATTTTTTTATAACAAATTAAAAAAATAAATTTTTTAAAAATTTAAAAAAACAATTTCGAAATTTTTTTTTTAAAAAAAGGTAAGAAAATTTTTTTTTTTATATTTTGTTTACCTAAAAATATTTAAAATTTTCATTTTAAAGTATAACTTGGTGAAGGGTATATACGATTCG
The DNA here is from genome assembly GCF_958450345.1 of Calliphora vicina. Taxonomy (NCBI): domain Eukaryota; kingdom Metazoa; phylum Arthropoda; class Insecta; order Diptera; family Calliphoridae; genus Calliphora; species Calliphora vicina. Next base: position 28,955,585 of record NC_088782.1, on the reverse strand, counting down.
GCATAGACAAATATAGCTCTCTTATTTAGTGTATATAAAACACCAACATTTTTAAAAACCGATTTGTCGGTTAACCGAAAATTGGCCTTTTTTAGAAAACCGGTTTTTCGGTTAACCGACATCGAAAAAACCGTTTAACCATCATATATGTGTACAAAACATAAAATGTCCAATACAGTACATACAGCTTTAAAATTTGTAGTTTTTAGTAGTCAAGAATGGTTAATATTATATTAAATATAAAAAAGTGCTAAGTCCATTTTATTTTGTAAAAATTTCAAAATTATTATCTCAGTCAAATGGAATTGAGTATAAATATGTTACGAAATATATAATACTTGTTTTAATTATTGGTTTATTCATTAAATTTCAACCAAAAAATGTATTTTTTAATTAAATATTTGATAATTTTGACTTTCTGATATGAAACAGAAAATGTTACAAGTCCCAAAAAAGGACCTAGAAGATTCAAACGCTCTTCTTCTTAGCTGTGATTATTTGCCATTATAAACCATACCAAATATATAAGTAATCAAACTCCATTATCCGATTTCAAAAATTTTTCAAATCATGGATTTTAGAACGTTTTTTGTCTGTCCTGTAATATTTCTGAAAATTACTTTGTACCCTAAGCTAACGAAATGATTAATAAAATAAAATTTTAAGAACAAAACACACTATAAAGTCAGATTGATTGACTTACTTAACTTAACGTTTAATAAAAGCATCACTAAGTTTATAATGAATCATTATTAAGATTTAGCTTAACTCCTATAAGTATGCGAAATTTAATTTTTAATAGTTTCATTATGTGCAATTTATTCTGAAAAAGTCTCTACTGTTTAGAATCATTGTAATTCTTAAAAAGTTTTATCTAAAGCGGATTATATTGTAAATCAGCAGTTTAGGTTTCAAATCACAAATTGCACAAAAACATGAGATTTAATAATTTTAGTCCCAAATTTTAAAAACCGGTTAACCGAGATATAAAAACCGGATAAACCAGTTAACCGAAAATGAAAATTTTAAATTAACCGGTTGGCAAGAAACCGACATTTCAAAGAAAAACCGGTTTCTCTGTGAACCGGTTAACCGGTTTATAAACACTACTCTTACTTGTTTATAGAAAAATTTTATATAACGCTTGCAAGATCCAAACCCGATCCAGGCTCCGAAGAGCAAATCTACCACCCCGCTAAGATGAGTGCCAGTTAACTTAAGGCTCTCTTGTTGAAGAGCAAATAGTTTTAATTTTAGTTATTAGATTTAAATACTTATTGTAAGGTCGATAACAGACAGATTCAATAAATCAATAAAGCGTTAAAAAAAGTATTTTCTATTGAAAATATTGTATATAACAGTTATTTTTATAGAAAATGGAGTGTTTAATAGTTTTTTTTTTCTTTAGATAATGTTGTGTATGTAGTTTTTTCTATAGTAAATATTGTTGTGTGGAGTGTAGAAAATTTTCTAAAAAATCGAAATGTTATCAAAAACTTTCCAAATCAGAGAACAAAAGAGTCTCTTACTAAATCTATGTGTTTGTTACAAATGTTTCGTTCATGCTGCATGACAGAAATGTTGTTTCTAACAACTTTGTAAATTTAAATTTTGTAAAATGACCTTAATGTACAAACAAACCCATAGTGTAGCACCACTTCACATTATACATATGTATGGATGTGGGTTCATGTGTATATGTTTTCGTATACACATGTATTGTTGACGCGCTTAGACAGACATATGGCCGGAAGCAAATACCTGATTTCCCCAGATAACAATGTGTAAGAACTAGCGGATTTTCACTAACGTTATTTATACATACATACATACATTCATACATATGTGAAGTTGAAAATGTGTTTTTTTATATTATTTTTATGTCACCAACTAACTGATGCTAAAGCAGAGGTACTAGCAATAGCAGCAGCAACAGCAAATAGCGACAACAACCGTTACAACACATCACTTTTAAATTATTGTTTGTTATTTATTGTTTAGTTAGTATTTGTGCAAGTGGTTGTGTGTGTGTAGATATATGCAACATTCACATGGAGGTAAAATGCTGGAAGTCTATAGTTGAAGAGCTAATGTTTGCTTTAACAAACAAACTAAAAATACTACAAACTGTAGTTGTATGTAGTTAGAGCTGTTGCTGCTATTGCTAGTGCTGCTGATTTTACTGTTGTTTATACTCCTGTTGTGTTTTAGTATAAATACGTACAAATGATGCTTAACATAACAAGCTACACTCGCACACAAAACAATTTATAGTTAGATGAATTGTTAAAATCACATACATTTATACATGCATGCATATGTATCTAAGTGTTTGTGTGTGTTTATAAACTTACAAATACATTTAAACACATGTTTATGTGTTCGTGTGTTTATATTCACTATAATATGTTAGGATTATAGAGCAATTTATTCAAGTGGGCTTAAGGACACAAACATACACGGAATATACAGTACTTACGTTAGGTTGGCACATTTGTACTGCAACTAACTACCAACACACATAAAGTGTAAATCATTTATAGTATGTATGTATGTTCATTGAGGTGGCCCTTATTTTGCATGAGTATCCACAGGTATAAAATTGTTCTCTGTCTTCTAAAAATCAAATGCTGAAAATTTGAGAAAAATCGAATAACGTGGTTTGGGTCAAAATGTTTGAAAAACTAGTTCATTTCCTCCTAAATATGTAAAATATAAATTTCCTAACTCCCGGTCCACACTGTGAAACATTTCCTGCAAAACATTTTTAAATTCTCTTTTGAAACTGCATTCGTGTCCACACAGTGAAGTTTTTGCTTTTCAGTTTTTGACATTTCTGTACAGTACGAATACGAACGAATAAATGTGGATGACATACTCAACAAAAACTTCATGTACATGAAACAAAGTTCCTTTTTTCATTCCTCTTTCCCCTTTCATCAACAAACTCAAATGTTTTGCAGCAAATGTTTCACAGTGTGGACCGGGACTAACATCAATATCTAGTTTAACAGTTTTTCCTATTGTGGCTTTTCGTGGAAAACTTATTTGAAATTTTCGGATTTTAAAGTGATTTACTTTTTGGTCACAAATACGTTTCGCAGCATATTTTCAAATGTGAAAAGTTCAAAGTAAGGACCACCCTACTGCACATATTTGTAGTATGTGTTTATATATTAGTATTTGTAACAGTGTTTAGGTCAGCATTTATTCATTTATTTATTTAGTTATTCCTGTTTTGGTGTTCTATATGGAGTTTTTCATAGATTTTTTAAAACAGAAACTTTAATCAGTGTTATATTTTTCATGTTTTCAAAGAAAACGTTATTAAATTTTAACTTTTATGAAGGCTTAGATACCGTTCTACAATAACAACAAATTCTATTTAAGAAAATACAGACTTAGTTATTATTATTACTATTATTGGATTTTCGATGCTCTCAAATTGTTTTCCATCATCTTAAAACAAAATACTGAAAATCTGAGCCAAATCGGCTAATGTATAGAGGTTGCTCATTTTATATGAAGTACCAAGACTGTATTAAGACCTACGATTGAAGTAAACTAAAATTGTATAAAGACCTACGATTGAAGCAATGTAATCTGTATAAAGTTCTTACATTAATGCAAATTAATACTTGGATTGAGACAAACTAATGGTGTATAAATACCTACAATTTAAGTAAATTATAACTGTATAAAGACTTCGGATTGAGACAAACTATGACTGTATAAAGACATCCGATTGAAGCTCACTAAGACTGTATAAAGATATACTAAAGCAAACTAAAGCTATGTTCAGACCTAGAATTGAAACAAACCAAGACTTTGTAAAGACCTACGACTGAAGCACAATAAGACTGTATAAAGATCTATCTTTAAAACAAACTAAAACTGTATAAAACCTACCATAAGACTGTATAAAGACCTACGATAATACTGTATAAAGACATACGACAAGACTATATATATAGACCAACGATTGCAGGAAATTTAGATTTTGTAAAGACCTACTGAAGCAAGCTAAGAATTTATAAAGCAAACTAAGACTTGGGAAAGGCCTACGATTTTTGAACTAAGATTGTATAAAGACCTACGATAAGACTGTATAAAGACCTACTATCGAAGGAAACAAAGAATATATTGACCCCTACGATCGAAGTAAACTAAGACTGTATTAAAACCTACAATTGAAACAAGCTAAGACTGTATAAAATTCTACGATTTAAGTAAACTAAAAGAAAGATCTGCGATTTAAATGAACTAAGATTGTATAAGGACCTACGATAAAACTATATAAAGACTTACGATTGAAGTAAGCTAAGACTGTATTAAGAGCTACGATCGAAAAAAACCAAGACTGTAGAAAGACCTCAAGTAAGACTGTAGAAAGACCTGCCATATAAAGATCTACGATTGAAGTGAGCTAAGGCTTTATCTTAATACAGTCTTAGCTTCGATTGAAATAAGCTAAGACTGTATTAAGACCTGCCATCAATAGAATTAAGCTAAGACTGTATTAAGGCCTGTGGTCGAAGGAAACCATGACTGTTAAAGACTGTATAAAGACCTATGATTGAAGTTAGCTAAGACTGTATTAAGACCCACTATCGAAGGAAACTAAGACTGTATTAAGACTTACGACTGAAGCAAACTAAGATTCTATAAAGTCCTACTATTAAAGTAAACTAAGACTTTAGAAAGGCATACGATTTATGAAGTAAGATTGTATAAAGACTGACGCTAACTAACCCCCATTAACACAAAGTCTGGTTAGGTGCTAACTAATATTTATACTGTCGTTTAAAATTATTTTTGTATGAAAACTGTCAGTATAACTATTAGTTAACACATAACCAGACTTCGTGGTAATGTGGGTAAGACTGTATTAAAATCTGCGATTAAGGCAAACTGAGACTATATAAAGACCTTTCTGATTCCCTCAACCAATAAACCTACAAGCTTTAAAACAAACAAGTAAGAAAGTATGGTCGGTCAAGCCCGATCATATAATACCCTACAATAAGTAAAAGAGCAAAAACATTTTTCTTTTAAAATTTCAATAATTTATATTTTTGAGTGATTTTCGTAAGTGGGCCTTATATGGGAGCTATGACCAATTATGGACCGATCACCATGAAATTAGGTCGTGTGATTTATGTCTATATTAAAGTTAACTATGTTGAATTTTGTGTGTTTACCAAAATTTTTAAGCGATTTATGCACGTTAAAGTGATTTTCGGAAGCGGGTCTATATGGGAGCTATGACTAATTATGGACCGATCGTAACAAAATTTGGTGACATGAATTTTGTGTATATAAAACTTATTTGGAGCGGAACTTGTGGGAATACATATTTAAATTAAACATTTATGACCGGTAAAGTCCAATTTTGGGAGGACATTTGTATGGGGGCTAGGTGAAATAATAAACCGATTTCAGCCAGTTTCAATACGTTTGGTCCCTGGTCCGAAAAAATAACATGTACCAAATTTGATCGAAATATCTTCAAAATTGCGACCTGTACTCTGCGCACAAGATTTACATGGACAGCCAGCCAGCCAGCCGACCAGACGGACGGACAGACATCGTTTAATCGACTCAGAAAGTGATTCTAAGTCAATCGGTATACTTTAAGGTGGGTGTTAGACCAATACCCTCCCCACTATGGTGGTGTAGGGTATCAAAACTAAATTTGAATTGATAGCTGGTGCCAAATAAGCTGCGAAATGTTAGTTAAGAATCTGGAAATTTTTTAAATTTAATTTTTTTTTTGTTAATAAAAAGTGAGTCAAGAAAATTATGTCAGATATTATCTATTCTAAATCATTAATATTCAAGTGTAATTTCTGTCAAAATGGTCACCGAAAAGAAGTAGGTGAAAAAAAATTAAAAATCCAATATGGACTTTCAAAAAAAAACAGCTAAATATCTGAATGTTCATCGTCAGACTATTTCAAAAGCCATTAAACAGTATTAGGAAGTCTTCAACAGTGAAAGAAAACCTGGATCAGGAGAAAAAAAAAGTCTTATATATATTGGTAAGGCAAATGATGTCGTAAAACTCCTTCTAAAGCATCGAACATTTCTATCAGAAATACAGCTGGTAAAGTTAAATTCTCTGATGATTATGTGCTCTGAGTAGGGTTTTTAATTTCGCGACCTTTTTTGATTCCCGGAAATCGGGAAATTTTTTTCTACATTCCCGGGTACCCGGCTATTCCCGAAATATATAATGATACTGTAAATTAGGAATATTATAGCCAAATTTCATATAAAAACTTAGTGTTATAATTATTAAATATCAGAGCTTCGAATTAATTAATAAAATTTGAGCTTAATTCACTAAAATCTTAATCCGTAATTAAAAAATTTCAGCCTTTCATTCCATAAATCCATTCCTAATATTTAATTTTTTAGACTCATTCCAAAGCCTTTGTTTAAACTGAATTAATTTTAAAGTTAATTAATAACCGAATTTATTCAAACTTTGAATGATTGAATATTTGTTAAATCAAATCATTTACAAAGTTAATTGAAAAAATTGTCTTAAACCTTTTTGTACTAGATTTTAATTGAAGAAAAATTTAATCATTTAATAAATTTTTGAAGCTATTTTGTTATGGATTTGAAGAAGAAATTTAAAGAAATTAGAATGATTCAATGGAATAAATTAAATAATGAATTCTCTTTTTAACTTTTCATATGAAAAACCCCAAATAAATAATAATAATAGGTCTATTATTGCCAAGATATAAGCAAAAAACTGCAAAAAACTTTTCACTGTTTTTTGATGAACTGTTTTCAATGTATTTTCGTCTGTTTTTAATTCCCGGGATTCCCGACTAAAAATTCCGGGAATCGGGTAGTGAAAAATTGGCAAAATTCCCGGGAAATTTGTATCGAGAATTCCCGGGATAAAAACCCTAGCTCTGAGCCAAAGCTAATGCTGGATTGATGTAGTTAGTATAAAGTTCAGAATGTTCCAGATCAGAATGCATTAAAGAACTTAGAAGCAAAACAAGGAGCGAAAAAATAAAAAATACACCGGTTGTGTGATGGATGATGACACTATGTAGTGGTAGAATTTTCACAACTTCCGGGTAATTTTTATATGGCTGATGGACAATGTAATGTTTCAGAATAATACCGGATAAAAGCAAACAAAATTCTCCAAAAAGTTGCAGGTGTTGCAAGCCATTTGTAGTTGTGTCAAAAGAAGCCAATCATTTGTGACATCAGGCACGATAAACACTGAAATATATATTACGGAGTGTCTACAAAAACTGATTTTACCTTTCTAAAAACAGCACAGAGTGCCTTCATTATTTTTGGCCCGATTTAGCATCATGCTATTATGGAAAAAATGCCCTTGAGTGGGTCAGTTTTATACCACGGGAAGCAAATCCATTCAACTGTCCAGAAATTCGGCCCGTAAAAGGTATAGGGATCTTGTAAAAACAGAATTAAAGAACACAGGAAAGGTAGCCTAAAACATGTCCTGGGTGTCGATTCTGGTTCTGTGAAACGGTGAAATGAAAAAAAATCTTTTCATTTTCGTTTTCATTAGAACTTTTCATATTATTGCGATTCCCGTTCTTTAATTTGTTTTATTCAACATTTTCTTTTCATGTGAAAATATTTCAATTTATTTTTCATTTTTTCACTTAACGAGAATCAGAAACTCTATGAAAATATGAAAAACCTTTTCATTTCACTGTTTCACAGAACTATAATCTATCTTAATGGACATGACAAAAAAGTTAACGGCAGCAACTATAGAATCACTAGTGGGAGGATTTTCGGATAAATTTTTAAATACCCAGTAATATTCAAATATTTCAATGTTTAATAAATTTGTACAATATCTTATATATAAATATGCCATACGTTTTTTTGTGGTACACTTTTTAGTATGTTATTGTCCACCAATTCTGATGAAACTTTTATGGTTTAAAAGGTTATTTTCTCTAGATGTGCACAATATAAAGTTTTTTTAAAAAATTCTTTCCATAAAAGTGGTAAAAAGCATTTTAAATTAACTTGAAAAACAACAGCAACATGTTTATGCACATCTAAATACATACAAGTGCATTTGTACACAAACGTGAATAAACAAAAGTAACTGTATAATTTCGTTATTAGTGGTCGAATTTTGACCAACAGGCGATCCTAGTTTAAATAAATTTACGTTTATTTATTTTAATAAAGGAATAAGTTCTTTCTGACTCACTCTTTATTGATACTTTGTACCAAAAATTTGAAACTTCAAATAAAATGAGCAACCTCTAAACATTATCCGATTTTGCTCATTCATATATTTACTATTTCTATGGAGTCACCCATAAAATCTTTTTTTTTTAAACAGATTTCTATAGTTTGTTTGGTGCATTTGAAACATACACGTTTTTTTTCGTTTTATAGTACGTTTTTTTTTCATCTAAAACATTTCATTAACACGTTTACATTACTAACACATCGTAGCTGACACCCAATTTACAGAGGATTTATAAAAGCAAATTACCACAGCTTTAGCAAGATTTAGCCAACCTAAGGGAAGACCAGGGGAAAAGGGCTTGTATTTACAACTTAAAACCAAAATCCCATATACATAAATTTATATTTACGCTGTTTGTATGTAGCGACAAACAACATGACAACGTATTTATTTATAATTATTAATGAATTGATGTTTAGAAAACGATTGCAAATAGAGGACTTTGATAATTACAACAGATGCCACATCATGCAGTTTTACAACAGGCATGACCTGAATAAATAACTAAAAAAATATTTTAAACACAACAATTTATATGTTGAACCTAATAATAAAATGTAAATTTAAAGCATAATTTACAACACGTTGTTTAGTTTAGGCTGAGTTTAAATTTAAATTTACAGCTGTGAGGTAATTTAGAAAATATTGGTTATTTGGTCATTGGTCAACTTCTTAATTACTTATGGAAAATTAATTACAAATTCTGCCGAAATAAAAAACCTTTTTAAAAATTTAAATGATTTTCCAATAATTTATTTTGTAACCAAAAAAAGTCAAAATAAATATAATCGTTAGCCTAATTACATTTTCCATTAGTAGTGAGTGGTGTAAAGCTTAAATTAGCACTTCCGTTTCCATAATATGTAACACAAAACAATACATTTTGGTCTCTCTGTATGTGAGTGTATATTTTAAAGTGAGGTTTCTCTCTTTGTTTTTTGTGTTAAATTTTTCATACATTATAGAAATTAAACAAAAAACAAAATGTGTCATGTCTAAAATTGTTTTGTAAAACTTTTGGAACATAAATAGAGTAAAGTAGTAGTAGTAGTAGTAGTAGTCGTGTGGCATACTAATTGAAGTTAAAAAACATTAAGTGGTTTACGATGTTTTTAATTATTTTCTTTTACCCCAAACAAATTTCAAAATGACATTGTTGTTTATTGTCAATCTTTTTTTTGTAGTGCATCCATGTTTTATGGTTTCTGATATATAGAAATAATTATTTCAAAATGTGTTTGTATATAAATCATTTTATAAATTAGACCTTAGCTGATATGTTTGTTTAATGAAAGTTTTTCGAAAATGCCTAAAACTAATCTGTTCTAATAAATGATATGGTTTTAGCAGCGTTCTACTTTTTCATTGTAAATTAGTTTACACCATTTTTTTGGGAAAAGTTTTTATACTCTTCACCATGAGTGGCAAGGGTATATATAAGTTTGTCATTTCGTTTGTAATTTCTACATTTTTCATTTGCGACCCCACAAAGTATATATATTCTGGATCGTTATAGATAGCGGAGTCGATATAGCCATGTCCGTCTGTCCGTCTGTCCGTCTGTGTGTTGACATCAACTTTCCGAAGTCCCCAAATAACTTACATACACGATTCATACATCAATATCTCCGAAATTCTTCCGGCTCGGTTGCTATTTAAAATAGAGAAAATCGGTCCACAAATAACTGAGATATAAGGAAAAAACCAGGACAATATGGATATCTAATGATAGATATTTCAAAGACCTGTGCAATGACGTACATAAGACTAGTAAGTTGGACCTACAATGGGTGAAAATCTAAAAAAATATTTTTTAACCCGAATTTTTTTTTCACCAAACAATTTTTTTTCACTAAATATTAAAAAAAAAATTAAAAAGTTTTTTTTTTAAATTAAAAAAAAATTTAAAAAACAATTTCGAAAGAACAACTGGAAAAAAATGTAAATTTTGTTTACCTAAAAATATTTAAAATTTTTATTTTAAAGTATAATTTTGTGATAAGATTCGGCACAGCCGAATATACGAATATACTTTAGTAACTGTGTGTAGCTCTCTTACATGTTTTTTGATATGTTTACCTATTGAAAATTGTTAATGGTCTGTTTTTCAAAATATAAAAGATGTCCTGTTTTTGTTTTATCTTTGATTTGCGTTAGTTTGATTTGTAAGTTGGTAAAATGCCAAGTAAGTAATTGAGGCAGATATTTTGGATGAAATTTAAATTTTTGCAAAATAAAAATTTATGAAAATTTGTCGATTCACCTAAAATTAATTTGAAAACAATTATTCGGATAAAAAGAAAAGTTTCTACATCTTTCTTTATAAGTCAAGGATATACTTATATGCTGAATGCTTATACGTACATACCAGTATCCATCTTTCAATGTTGGGCGGTCCGTATGTCTGTTAAAATCAACTTTCTGCATCCCTATAATTTCTAGCATAATAGGCATTAATGACACGGTGCTACGATGGAAAAAAACTTGGAAAACGACCTAGCGTGGGTTATAGGGCTTACCGAGTACATTAGAAATTGTGTCAAAAAATTTCAGAAACACCCTCAAATTCAGAAGTTATTCTGAAAAAACCGTTTTCAGTGATGTTCGTCAACTTATCGATTTGTAACTCAGTCAGTCTCTGTCCGACTTTAAATTTTTAAACGGAGTTGGAAAGAAAACTGAATGCGTTTTAAAATGACGTGCATTCTTCGATACATTTGTAAGTCATATGTATTGTTTTTGTTAAGAATATCTAAAAGAAAAATAAAATTTAACAACTTTTTTGATTTTAGTCGCTTTTCATTGATTATTTTGATATGGAAGCTTATGTATACCAATGTATTAAGGAAATTTAGTTCTTAACAAGCCATCGTTTTACTAAAATCGGATGAAAATTGTAAAAGTTATTAAACTTTTCATTAACACCTTTTTTAGTATTTTCGAATAATAAAACAAATACAAAAAAAAATTATTTTTGTACAATTTTTAATTTACAAGGTAAATTTTGTGGAACTTTTTTCGAAAAAGTTTAATAACTTTTGCAAGAATAAACCGGTTTTAATAAGTAATGTCTCATTTATGTCTATATAAAATTGTCTTTAAAAGACTTTGCAAAGAAAAATAGGTTTTCATAGAAAAAAATTAAAATAACTATTCTTGAATTTGAAAAAGTACGAAAAAAAATAAAAAAGAAAGCAAAACTTTTTATGAAAACTTGAACAATTTTTTGAAATATACCTTTTATGCCTACATAGAAGGAAAGCTTAATTCTTTATCTATCCATAATTGTTTAAAATTTTGAAATCGGTCTAAAAATGTGTGAGTTAGAGGTACTAAACTTCTACGACCTACCCTAAAACAGTGTTTTTTAAAATAACTCAAAATTTTGAGTTTGTTTCAAAATCTTTGAAAACGGTTTTAGTATGTCCTCACCTAGGCCTAAAAACTCCATTAGGTGGATTTTCAAGTACAGACAAAAAGTGTAATTTTGTAGCAGAGTTTGATACATGAATATATCTACTTCCAGAATTTTGCTACTAAAATGTCGGTCCATAAATAGCAGCGTTATGATCCAAGATATGCCAAAAAGTTTTAGTTAAACATTAAGTCGCATAATGGTTGCGAAAAACAAAAAAAAAGTTTACAATATTAAATATTAGGAGCTCGACTTAAAAATTTATTTTGAAACATTTGTATAATATATGTAAATCTAGTATTAGCCATTCTTAGCTATAAACTTTTCCCATATTTCTGGCACATATGGAATCCGAGCCAAAAGAACTGTTAATCTTTTGAGGCCAAGAACGAATCATAATCTATTCTTCAGAGAAGCGTGAGAGAGAGAACATTCTGCATAGATCGAACGTAATAGTAGTAGGACGGGGCATAGTAGTCGAAGAGGTATTGTAAAATTTGGTGTTGTCATAATGAAATATTGCGGTTTCATGCCTGGCCGCATTTTCTGGTCGTTTTGGGCAGCTCCTAATAGATAAAAACATTTTGCTCCCAACAAATACAAGGAATTAACATAGTGTCATGGAAATTTAATTTTGGTGTCGATTCGACTGGTTGGTCGGTCTTCACATACGATCTCTTACGCTTCGGACTATCGTAATGCATCCATTTTTCATACCAAATAATGATTCGCTGCAAAAACTATTTTCTTTTTAAACGCTCAAGCAACATTTTAGACATGTAAAATCGTCTTTCATTATCTCTCGGCTTCAGTTCGTATTTTTTTCTAATAAATCCTGCTGCTGGCACACGTTTTCATATTGCTGATTGAGTAGCTCCCAATGATTTTGCAAGCTCTTTTTGAGTTTGACAATTATCTTCAAGGAGTTATGCCTCCAATTCTTGGTCTTGAAACTTTCTTTGCTGGCCCGGGCGATCTTTGTCTTTCGTGTCAAAATCATCACCTCTAAACCATCTTTCGCATGTTAAAACCGATGAAACACATTCACGAAAAGCTTCGATCAGCAATGGGTATGCGTCAGCTGCACTCTTTCTTTTAAAATTAAAGAAATAAAGCAAAACTTCTCGCATATGACGCTTTGTTTCACAAAATTCGACATTTTCGAAGCAAGAAAAACTATGTTGTTTACAATATAATGTTCAATAAATAGGTGAGAATAAATGACGGATATGTACCCCTAAAAATGACATATAAGTTATTAAAAACAAAACCCGCTTTCAAAAGATTCGCCATCTATTGTAAATCACGAATTTTTAATTCATACACCCAAGAGTTTACGCATCGGATTTCAGTTAGCTACAACTTTTAGAAGGACATTTTCAGATGATAATTGTAGATTTAAATTTGTGACAATAAATATATGGTTGGCCGGCCACACTGTATACCAAATCTGTTTGAGATTAAATTCTTTTAAAAACCATTTGTAAAAATTAAAATTTTGAGAAATTTATGTAAAACATAATTTTAATCTAAGGAGTGAGATCGAAAAATTCTTAACACACGTTTTTCATTACATTTTTTAACCCAAGTATTATTTGAATTTTTTTTTGATCAAGTTACCTTTGAAAAACATGTCAGTTATTATGTGTAATGTCAATTATATTAATTTTTTTGTTAATCTGATTAAAATGAGTGACCAGAAAAAAGTGCGTACTGAAATTATTAAATATTTTCAACAAAACCCAACTTGGTCTTACAAAAAGTTGGCCAAGCATACAAAGGTCTGCCGTCAAACTGTTTCCAATGTTATTAAACAGTACCGGGAGAACTTGTCAGTTGATAGAAAACCTGGTTCAGGTAGAAGGAATGGTCCACATGATGTTTCTAAAGCCAAAAAAATAGAACGCATTTTCAAAAGAGCTCCCAACACATCCGGTAGGAAAGCAGCCCGGTTAGCTCAGTGCTCGGACTATTTGGTACGAAAAGTTAAAGCTAATGCAGGTTTAAAAACATACAAGGCTCAAAAAGTTCCTGACAGGAACGCTACTAAAAATTTAGAGGCCAAAAACAGAGCACGGAAATTGAAGTCAAGTTTTATAAAAAAATATTCTTGCTGCATAATGGATGACGAAACGTATGTTCTGGCAGATTTTTCGCAACTTCCAGGTCAAAAATTTTATGTTGCTGATGCTCGAGGGAATGTTGAAGAAAAGTTTAGGACCCAAAAGCAGACAAAATTTCCCAGAAAGTTCTTGGTATGGCAAGCAATATGCAGTTGCGGCAAAAGAAGCCACTCATTTGTTACAACGGGCTCTATAAATACCGAAATTTACATCAAGGAATGTTTACAAAAAAGGCTGCTTCCATTCATAAGACTTCATAATGTGTCCACTTATTTTTGGCCTGACTTGGCATCCTGTCACTATGGCAAACAAGCCCTTGAGTGGTACAAGAACAATAATGTGGTATTTGTACCAAGAGAGGCAAATCCTCCAAACTGCCCGGAGCTAAGGCCAGTGGAGAGATATTGGGCTCTTGTTAAAAGAGAATTGAAGAGTACAAAAAAGGTGTCCAAAAGTGTGGTAGATTTTAAACGGAGATGGACTACATGTTCGAGCAAAGTGACAGAAAGCACTATAAAAACGTTAATGGAAGGGTTTCCGAAAAAGGTTCAAAATTTCATCACTAGTGATTAAAACTATAAAAATAATTTTTTTTGTAAATTGTAATAATAATTTCAATCAAATAAAAAAAAAATTAAAGCTGTAAGTTTAGTGGTTTCTTTTTTATAAACATATATGTATGTTAAGAATTTTTCGATCTCACTCCTTATACCTCATTTTCCATTTATATTTACAGAAATACACTGGCAAATGTACATGCAATGCGTCTGATATCCTAGAAGCCATCAAAGACAACGATATACTAAGAGAAACATTAAGAGGTCCACCAGGACTACCGGGTAAAGAAGGCAAAACTGGTGCACCGGGACGTACGGTAAGTTAAACATAAAAATCTTTAAAAAAAATAACACAATTTCGAGTTTCAATAAAAAATATTATGTTTATTTTGGTTTTTATTTAAAAATGCAAAAAAAAATTTAAATAATTTTAAGTTACAGTCACACAGGGTAAAAAGGAGGAACCACAATTATTAGCAAACATTTATTTAAAGTTGTTTACTCTTACAAGTGTTCTGTAAAATCAAACAGCTTCATGTAAAGTAAAACTAAATATCTATTGTCATTTGGTATAAGCTTTTCAAATAATTTAAATAGTTAATTATAATTTATTTTATTAAAGATTTTCAATGTGTGACAGTACCATATATCAAACAGATTTGTAGGAAAAATCACTGTTTGTTGCAAACTACCCCTGAAAACCAAGCATATACACAGCCTCAGAAGTGAGTATACATCAGTGAATATTTTGATTTTTCTAAGATCATAAAAATCATTAAATTCCGACTTAAATCTTCTTTTTTCAGAACCGAGTCTATTATTCAAATCAATATCCATAAAACCGAAACTTTTAAATTTGAATCGATGGATAGATTTTAGGATTTTAATTATCTTAAAAAAAATCAAATAATGTTTGGTGATTCCTCACTTTTGAGGCTCACTGTATGTTGCAAATCTAGCTTAAGTGCTATATTTTGCAGTAATACAACAACAAAATATTGCATATTCAAGGTTTGCAGTGTAGTTTGCATCGAAGAGTAATTTCCGCATGATCATTTCGAGCCTTAACAGCGAAAATATGTTAAGTGCATTACAACAAACTTTATAGGAGAAGCTTTTTTTGTGATAGCTTGCATGTTCTAAATCAATGTAAATTGTAATGGTACTTGGTTCATCTACAAAATTTGAAGAAATTATGTAAACGATCCAAAATTATTGATTTGCATTAAAAATTGAAAATCAAATATTTTTTTGGTTAAGATATTTTCGCTGTTAGGGCTCGATTTCAACTGATACTTTTTTATGTGATTACTAGGTTTTAACCAATATTTATAGAAAATCAAATAAAATTTTGATAAAAATATGTTTTATTTAAACAAAATTTATAAAGTTTGGATTCTTTAACACCTTTAGGGAAACATTTATATGAAAATTAAACATTTTATTCTTTATTGTATTTCTATGAAAATTTAACTGAAAACAAAACCATATACATCTAACGAGCATTTTGTATTTTTTTCATGAAACTCACAAAATATAAAATAAAAAATAATCAAACAAAAATCCCATCCCCCATGTTGCTTTGTTTCAGATGAATATAACGATTGAGGTAAACATTTGTATTGATTTAAATTGGCATTATGTCTAACATGTTTAATATTTAACAGTTTTAACAAAAAATAACTAAATTCTGCCTCAAACTAATTGTTTTAGCCAAAATTTCCAACTAATTTTAGTAGAAAAAAAAATATTTTAGTTATACCAAATCACTAAATTAATTTAACTTTAAAATGTTGTTTAACTGATATTTAACTCTATACTTTATCACTAATCAAATAACTTTCCAATAACATTTCTAAAATAACTGAGAATTTAAATAATATAGAAAATTATTTGGTGGAGGCTAAAACATAAACATAGTATAAACAAGTAAGAGAGTTCACCAAATTATACTTTAGAATAATTTTTTTTTTAATATTTTTAGGTAAACAAAATTTTTTTCCAATTTTTGTTGTTTTTAAATTTTTTCGAATTTTTTTTTTTATTTTTTTTTGGCAAATTTTTTTTTTTTTTTTAAATAATTTATGACATAAAAATGTTTCTGATAGAAAAAAATTCGGGTTAAAAAATATTTTTTACGAGAAAAATTTTTTTTATTTATTAGTGAAAAAAAACATATCACAAAAAATTTTTTTGGTGAAAAAAAATTTGGGTTAAAAAATACTTGACCCGATTTTGACCTATTGTATTTCTAACTTACTAACAACAACAAAATCGGACCACAAATGGCCGATTTTTGGCTTATATATATATATTTGGATTATACCTGGATTACTAAGTCATTAATATAGACAATATGGATATCTAATAATAGATACACTGGTGCATATTCTTATAAACGCACTTAATTTTTTTTTTCTGTATTTTTGTTATATCTTTGTTGTTCTCATTCAAATGCAAAATTTAACTTTTTTAATGAGAGACAACTTAACGGTACTTTTTGAAAGTAAACAGGTTTTTTTTCTTACTCTTGTTGTTTGCCTTAATTATGCGATCAAATGTTCTTGGTGCTATTTTAAGTGGAAGATTCGTATAAACGCAGACGTGAAATTTGTTTTTAAAAAAGTTACCAAAAATAAAATATTTTCAATTTTAGTTTTTTTTCAACCAAAGGTACGTTTCTATTTGAATCAATAAATTTTATCACTTTTAAAGATGCCCAAGGGAACTTTTTTGGCCGATCAAGAAAAGATTTGAATTAAATTTTTTCACGACCAAGGATGTTCCAATAGAGAAATTGGACGTAAAATCGATCGTTCGAAAAGTGTGGTTCGAAATTTCTTGAAGAAAGGTCAAAATTATGGAGTTCGCAAACCTACAAAGGGAAATACAAAACTAACAAGAAGAAAACCTAAACTAATAAAACAAGAAGCAACCCGCAACAAATTAAATTCCACACAAATAAAATATAAATTGAATCTTCCAGTGACTTCCAAACAGGTTGCACACATTTTACGAAACGATGAAAACATAAAATGGAAAAACCCGAAATGTAAACCAATGCTAAAAAAAGCACCATAAAGAAAATCGTTTAAAATTCGAGACAAAACATATGAAATGGACAGATGAGTGGAAAAAAATAATTTTCTCTGACGAAAAAAAATTAATTTAGACGGTCCTGACTCATACTCATGCTATTGGCACGATTTGAGATCAAACGATGTTTGGATTTCAAAATGTAATTTCGGTGGTGGCAGTGTTATGGTTTGGGAAGCGTTTTCTGCAGTTGGCAAGTTGAAGATATGTTTTGTTCCGACAAAAATGAACAGTGCGATTTATAACGAACTGTTGGAAGATGCTCTTCTCTCATTTATGGATGAAAAAATGGATGAAGATTGCATATTCCAACAAGATAATGCTGCAATCCATGTTTATAAGCAATCGAAATCATGGTTTAATGAACATAGCATTCCTCTGTTGGACTGGCCGGCTTGTAGTACGGACTTAAACCCGATGGAGAACTTGTGGGGATACATGGCCCGTAAAGTTTATGCAAATAATGCCCAGATTGAAAGCGTAATGACTGTGACAGAGCTGAAACTAAGAATTAAACAAGTCTGGGAGGAAATTGATTCCAATCTGCTTAAAAAATTAGTGGAATCAATGCCAGACCGTATTTTAGAAACAATCCATAACAAAGGATCATCCACACATTATTAATAATGCTACAGTGACCCATAAATTAAAGTGCGTTTATAGGAAACTACCCTTAAAAATGGCTGTTAATCTCGAAAATTAAGTAAAAAAAATAAATATAGAACAAATGAACTTTTTTTGTAAACAATATTTTAAGTGAAGTCTTAACTAATTTAATAAACATATTTGTAGCCCCCTAAATATATTCATGTTTAATTTTTACAATCTTTTTAAAAAAAAAGTAGTGTGCGTTTACAGGAATATGCACCAGTGTAGTATGTTGGACATACAATGGGTCAAAATCGGGAAAAATATTTTTTAACTCAAATTTTCAGAAAAAAAAATGTAAAAAAATTTAAATAAAAAATTTTAAAATAAAAAATTGGAAAACAATTAAAAAACAATTTTTTTGTTTATCTAAAAATATTTAAAATTTGTATTTTAAAGTATAATTTGGTGAAGTTTATATAAGATTCGGCACTGCCGAATATAGCTGTCTTACTTATTTTTATCTGATTTTGCCCATTTTCAATACCAAATTTGGTATAGATACAACAATTCTATAAACATTCTTATGCACATCCGCCAGTTTTCAAACAATTCCCGACGGTGTCAGGAAGTAAGCATTTTTTTTAACATATGTGAAATCAACTTTTCTCTTAACTAATAATTTCTTCGACTGCTTGTATATAAAAAAATATTTAATATAAAATAATACAGGAATAGGTATGCAAACAGAAAACAAAGCAAACCACAAATGGAAGAGAAAAGAACAAAATGCACTAAATGAAAATACAAAGAATTTTCATACAGTGGAAGCTTAAAAAAGAAGCAGGAATATAGCAATGAACATTTCCAAAGACAACTGGAAATGGAGTCATGAAATTTATAAAAAAAAACAAAACAAAACGCAATGAATATTTTCCTTGATATGTCCTCCCTATTGAAATTTCTTTCACTGTTATGGAAAAATGTTTTATGTTTATGTGAGAAGCATTAATGATAAAAATCTAGACAAAATAAAATGTAATGTAAATATGACTAAAGCATACATTTGATGACATTTTCTCTACAGTTTTTTTCTTTATTTTTTTTTTCATATATTTTCCAAATGCATTTTATTTGTGGGTGTAGTATTTTTTTTGCTATCATTTCATTTTGAACTTCATCATCATATATCAAAGTGCAACAAATGTACAATTTGTTGTAAAATTATTCACTATAGAGAATAGATGAGAAATGTTGGCATATACAGAAAGAAATCTGGAAGTTAATGGGTCATTCATTCGTTGTAGCTTAGTTGCAAAAAATAAAGTGTACTCATTTTGACGGCAATAAAAACAACCGACAACAAACGCATTAATTTATTCAATACTAATGAAAAAGTGAAGTTGATTACCCTTTTGTGTGGGTTTCCACACATATGTAATTTCTAGTATTTTCAAGGCATATCATTAATTTAAGGTCATTATGCTGTTTCTGCCAAAGATCATGTAAGCGTACTCATAGCCCAAATATTAGTGTAAAAATGTAATTTAAAGACAAACAAATAAAAAAAATATAAAGATAAACGTGTAATTGAAAGTAAATCATGATTTTGACAAAAAAAAAAATATGTGTGGAAAACCACACACAAGGGTAAACCATGTAATTTTGTGTAAAAATTTAAAAAAATATTTCTAAAATTATGTAGAGTGCATCTTAAATTCCAATCAGCTTTATTTATTTCAGCAAGTTGTTTTTTTTTTTAAATAATAATTTTAAAAATCTTGTTGTTCTGTTGTAAATTCTCTCAACTGTGTTTTATTTGGATTTATGTTGTTCTGCATTTATGTATATTTACATTTCTGTCCAATTCTCTTGTTGTGTATTTTGTCAAGTTGAAAATAACACAAACACCCAGATACTCAAAAATACTCATGCAAAATACTTACACACTTATAAAATGTTATTTATGTCAAAATACAATATATGTATATGTATGAAGTTGTAGTAGGAAATGGATACGAATGGAGAAAAGGATAATAATAGTAATGCGTAAGTTACTATTTATAACTGTATATACATATTTAGTTAGTCAATAGAATGGACCTTAAAAAAGTAACAAATATTAGAAAAATATTAGAAGAATTTTTATTTCTTGCTCCATTAAAAACCTCTTCGTCTTTCTTGAAAAACATCAGTAATTTTATTTTGGTGTAGAAATGGTGCCATCCTAATATATATGTATATGTACACCGGTATGTATATTTGGACATTTACGGAAGTAAATTCTTTTAATGTAAATGTCTGCCATTACTTAAGAGAGCTGTTACTAACGCAACAGCAGTGATATGAGAATTTTTGCAAAAGGTGCTATTTTGTTTTACATAAATATATTTACGAACATTATTTTAATAGAAATAATGTAGGTAAGTTTACTATCTCAAACTAGGATTAAGAAGATTTTAAATATATGAGACTTAAAATAGCTGGGAAAAGGGAATACAACTAGTAAAATGTTCTTAATTCTTGGTAAGACAATTGTCATATTTACCAACGAAACATTTTTCGGAAAGACATAATTAAAATAGGAACAAAATCATTATAATTTTCAAAAGGATATTCAAACGTATTTTTCGATCAACCAACACCAGATAAGATCATCTGATTTCAGATAATAAAGCAGTAAAGAACTTTTTTTTTACAATTCCTTTAGTTATTGTACAAATCTCGGCTGAAACTTATACACCCTTTACACACCATTTTTTCAAATATATTTTAAAAACTATTTTTGGTAAAAAAAGGTCCTGAAAAGTAAGTTTTGGTGAAAATATAAAATTTAGTGAAATTAAATTACGCAGAAAAAAAATTTAAAAAAAAAATGTTGGTTTTGGATATTTTTGTTCCTTGCCTTACTAGCTGTTACTGGTTTTACTAGCCATGGACACTTTCAATACAGAAAGTAAATAAACTATTGGAAAATAGTATAACTAGCCAGCAAACGATTAGCCTGATTGTTTGATGTATCAATCGCGTATGAAAGTTCTTTAGGGGCTTCGGAAAGATGACGTCAACAGACAGATAGATAGGCAGACATGGCTATAGAAATTACAATCTTGGCGCTCATGGTAAATGCTATAAAAATATTCAAGTCTTAGAACTAAGATTGAAAATATTTGCTCCTTAACAAGTTTTGATAGCCGAATGCTCTCGCGATTTCCTGTGAATATTAGAATTTCATGGTCAAAATTGTATTTCTTATATAAAAATTTATTTTAGGCCTCATCATGCAAGCCAAACAACTGCAAAAGTCGATTAACTAATAAGTATAAATTGTTGCACCTCTCAGTAATTCGGATTTCATTACTAACATTTCAAGAACACTCTGGAAATGTTATAACTATTGCAATGGAATGTGTCCTTCTAAAATTAGGAAACTTATTTCTGATACCCGCAATATTCAAATATTTTACCCAACACTCTACGTTGAAAATTAATTTTTTCGAATGTATGAGTAATTAAATTCCTGCAAAATTAATTCGAATTGAATGTCCACAGAACCATCTCTATACCTTCCATATTTTGATAGTTACAATAAAATTGACCTAAATTTAAAAAAATATATCAGGTGTATGACTTAAAAATTTAAACATTTGTACAACATAAATTTATTAAAACTATTGGTCATTGTTAGCTACGTCTTTTTCCCATCTTTCTGGCAACATATGAATTCCGCGGCAAAAAAACTGCTCATTTTTTGAGGCCAAGAACGAATCAAGCCAACATCCGATACTCCCTTCCAAAGTGAAGCGTATCCTAGACAGAGAGCGTTCCGCATCGATCGAAACAAATAGTAGTTGGTCGGGCACGGTCTGGTCTATATAGCAGGTGAGGAAAAAATTCCCAACTCTTCATTCTATATACTTTTTAACAGATATTTCGACATGTGTCCGAGCGATGGAATACTAAGGTTTCATGTCTGGCCTAATGTTCTGTGCATTTTTCGGACAATGCTCGCTTCAAACGAATCAGTTGCGTTGGGTACAGGTTCCCTGTGACCCTTTTTCTCCCACCAAATACAGAGCATTAGCGCCATGGATATTTAGCCTTGGTGTCGATTCGGCTGGTTGGCCGGGCTCTTACGCTTCTGGCTATCGTAATGGATCACAAACAATTATTTCAAATTAGAAAGCAAAACTTTCCGCATATGACGCTTTGTTGGCCCAAAATACAACATTTTATTATAATTTTCAATATCAAAGTGAGAATAAATGACAGATATGTTCTCAAATGACATATAAGTTTTTAAAAATAAAAACTGCGCCCAAAAGATACTACATCTATTGTAAATCCCGCATTTTTTAAGTCACAGATGAATTATATTTGTGCATATTTTGTTTTAATTTGAGTTTTCTTAATTTTTCAAATTATTTTCGCAAAACATCATTCTTATTTGATTTTAATTCGTTACGAATTAGCTAAATTTTGAATTAATTCTTTTCACAACAAATAAAATTTGAATCAATTCAAACGATTTGGGCAGAAATGAAATTCAATTCATTTCCAAATAAAATTAATTTGTTTTCAATTCAAATTAATTTGTTAAAGTTAATTGCAATTCATTTCCAGTTCGTTAGAATTGAATTGATTTTGAATTCATTTAAATTAATTGTAACAATGAATTTCAATTTAAATGAATGAAGTAAAAAATTAATTGCAATCAATCAAACTCAAGAGCAGATCTAGGGGGAATGAAAAATAATAATTGTAAGTTTCTTTTAGCAAATAAACAAAATTTTCCTATTTTGATAGGATTTTCGCCGATATCTAATATCAATATCAATTCCTATTCTGAAGCTAGCTGACAAATCCGGTATATCGTGGGAATTTTTGGACTAAACTAGGTGATATACAAAACGAGAGAAATGCTTGCTCTTGTTGAATAACAAAACGAGATTGATTACTGTAGATTTACTTACAAAATCAATTCAATACAAATGTGTTGGAAATGAATTTCTAATTATTTTATCTAATTCATTTGAATTAATTCAAAATCAATTCAAAAGAATTGGAAATGAATTGCAATTCACTTTGACAAATTCATTTGGATTAGTAATGAATTGCAATTCATTTCACAATTCATTTGAATTGGAAACGAATTGGAATTCATTTTTACAAACTTCATTTGAATTGGAAACGAATTTCGAAATTCATTGGACAAATTAATTTGAATTGGAAATTAATTGCAATTAATTTTTACCAAACTCATTTGAATTGACTCAAATTTCATTCAATTAATTTTTTTTTTGGGAAAGAATTAGTTCCAAATTTTCTAATTCAGTGCATGAATAATTCGCGAATTAATTAAAAAATGGATGATTCATTTACAGCCCTGCCAACAACAAAGTGAGACATTTTCTGACATTATTAATGGTAATACTTATAAGTTGAAACTAGAATTCAAAAACAGCAAAGTGAGTTAATGTTAGATTATGTCTACACGCAGAGAAAAAATATAGTTGCGCATGGTTACTGTAACGATTTCAATATTGTTACAAGTTTTTTAACTATATTATGGTCACAGTAACCATTTACATGATTGTGGTAACCATAATATGGTTAATTTATGATTCACATGATTGTAGCAACCATATATATGGTTACAGTAAACAAATATTTGTTTGTGACAACCATTCATATGATGATGGACTTATCATATTATGTTGCTCTCGGCTTAAAGCTTATCATAATCTGAGAACAACATATTATGATAAAATTATTCATCATAAATATGGTTGCCACAAACATATATTTGTTTACTGTAACCATATATTTGGTTGCTACAATCATGTGAATCATAAATTAACCATATTATGGTTACCACAATCATGTAAATGGTTACTGTGACTATAATATAGTTAAAAATCTTGTAACACTGTTTAAATGGTTACAGTAACCATGCCCAATTATATTTTTTCTCTGCGTGTAGGATGAGATTAATAGGCATTTAATCATTAAGTCAAAAACCAACTCTAAGTGCTAAACAAAATTTCTAATATCTGACACAATTATCTGATATTAGAAATTTTTTTCTTATGAAATCCTTTCAAATGTATTTATTTTAAACCTTAGAAATTCTTGGAATATACTTAATTCTAGAAAATGTTCAACTCTTAAAAATATGTTTACAAAACATCGTTCACGTTGGCTTAAAATTTCAAATGCATTTCAGAATATTTTCCATTTTATCTCAATTTTAAGAAGCTCAGACTCATACACTAAGAGCTCATATAATCATACATGGAAAATACACTGACAGACATAAATTCATGCATTCTAGTATCAACATTTTACAGTTTCGTTTCGTTTCTTTTTTTTATTATTATGTATTCAAATACGGGTATAAAAGTGTGTGTCTGTGTATATTTTTTTTTTATCTATATGCCCAAATGTCAAGCAGGAGAATTTATACAAAATCCTTATCGTAAAAAAATAAGTTTTTCTTCTTTTTTTACACAAAATAAGTAAAGGAAAATAAGAAAAAAGAAATAGTAATGTTTTCTATACCTTAGAGGGGTGAAAATGTGCATAAATGAAAGGAAAGTAAGTAGTTGTGGTTGATAGTAGTAAAAACATCTACAGCTGGAAACACTTTTTGTTGCTACAACACACGCATACTTGAGCATCTTAAGGAGGGTGACCAATTTTTTTTTTCTTTCTTTCTTGTTGCCACACAAAAAATGCCAAACTATTAAATTGTAAAGTAAAAATACGAATTACGTATACATTTATTTGCAGTAAATATCAGTATTAGGAAAATATTTTGTAAGAATTTGATAAGAATATTTCCAGGGAAATGTATTTAAAGTTTTAACACTTTATGGAAAAACTTAAGATAAAAAAGTTTTACCTCCTGATAACAAACAAAATTATTGTACTAATTTTCATGAAATGAAATTGTTAAGATTACCAGTCTTCTTAAATTTATTGTTTCAATTTCTTATATTTAGCTGCCACTGGCCGCTTAAGTTATTCAGCTTAGATACTTAATTCCCCTGACCCATAATAGTCATTTATTTCAGTATTATGATTATTCGTTTTTTTTCCTTTCCCCAAAATTTACATTCATTTATTTTATATAATTTTGTTTGTTTATATTTTATAAAAACCAGCCTCTTGTGGAAAGAAGTCTCTTGCAATATATTAAGCGTAAAACGGTTGGTAACTGTATTTTTGGGTATTATTTATTAATATTATTTGTTTTTGTACTTAGATTGTTTTTTTTTATTTCTTAATTTTCGTTTGCATTTGTTTGGTCAAAATTAAACCATAATCTTTACAAATTTCCCCCTATAAATCAAACTAAAAATTAAATGAAAAAAAAACAGCTTCATCTTAGTCTTGTTGTTCATCTGCTCGAGAGTAAAATATTTGAGGCGAACCATAAGTATTCCGCTAAATATAGCCAACCATTGGAAGAATAAAACAAAAAGAAAACATCTTCTTAACAACCACTAGAGAATGATGAGTGGTGGAACACAGCGCAGGGAAAAAAATATAGAAATAAAATATGGTTTATGCGTTTCTTAATCTCTAGACATTAAAGTAATCATAAGATGTAGTTATTATTATTAAAGTATTTAGATACATTTTTGAAATGTAAAATTGTAACTCAACAAAACATGTTTACTGCTCGTGCAACCTCATTAAAGTATAAAATAAAATATTTCCTATTACTTTATGTTAGAAAAATTACTGGAATTTATTTAAATATAAAAGGGTAATCCTTATTGTCTATTATTATTATTTAAATCTAAACTTACTTAAATATTTGTTAAGAATTCCGTATGTTCTTTTCTGTGTCACCCTTTTATACAAACATTTATATACCAACACTTAGTTTTCATTACACAGACTGATGAAATATAGCGAAATGTCGGAAATTCCGGTATGGCCACCATCATACTAATCCCTTTTAACTTATAGCAATTAATTTAATCCGATAAGTAGAAAAGAAACACTCTTTAACTATGCAGACTAACAAAAAAAAAACTTTAACTTGTACTAGAACAAACGCACACAAACATCAATAAATAAGCGCTCGCATGCGAACCCAACTGTGGAGAGTTTCATATTTAAGATTTAGTTGAATGGGTCTTGTCTTTAATACAAATAGACTTTTAGATAATATATAAAAATATCTTGCATATTTTTTAAAACATTTTTGAATTTTGGATAATTATCAGCTTATGCATATTTAATTTTGAAAACAATTTCTATTATTTCTATTAAAATCGAACATGAAAATCTATATCAAAGTCTTATTTATGAAAATATATTTAAAAGAATAGTACAGGAAAAGATTTAACATAAATTACAGCTTGGTATTGAAAATTATATACCGTTCCAACAAATACATGATCTGTAACCAATATGCACCAAAGCCCCAAAAATTCAAGCACTTGAATATTTTGTTGGAATTTGACTTGAATGCAAATGTAATTATGTTTTCAACTTGAAAAATATTTGAAAAAATTAAATATTTTTCAATCAAAAAACATATGTTTCCTGTGGAATACTATTAAAATAAAGTATAATACAACTGTAATTCAATTGCTTGACTATAATTCCAGGCTTGAATTAAACTTGCTTCAAATTGAGTTCCAGTAAAAATGCTTATTATGTATGATTTATAAGACAATTGCTGTACAACATGACGTATAAGTATTTTTAAATCTCGGGAAATAATGATAATAAACATACGCTACAGTGTACCACTGGGCAGAAAGAAAATATTTTGGAAATAAAAAACTGGCTTATCCGATTGTCATGAACATACAAGAGCATTATTCGAGTATCTTCTTATATATATGTAGGCCACACGTTTTTTTGTGGTACACTTTTAAGTATGTTATTGTCAACCAATATTAATGAAACATATAAGGTTTAAAAGGTTTCTTTCTCTAGATATGTACAACATAAAAAATTACGTTTTAAAAGTTTTAAAAGTGGTTGAATTTCAGCTAACAGGCGATCCTAGTAGTTTTTAATGACACACCTCAAAGACTCCTCGAGAGTTTCGCTGTGGAGTGTCAAAGTAGGGCACCTCAGATATGCAACATTTTTAAACGCTTGTGATTTTTACGAATTCAAAAATAATAGATTTGAATTTCAAACTTTGAAATTAATTTTATTTATTGATAAAATTTTCAAATAAAATAGAATTCAATGTTGTACATTGCTGCTCGGAACATAGTGAATGCTCCTATAAGCGGACACTAGTCATCGATTAAGTTTTTTTCCGTTAGCTGGCGCTGTCCGTTAACAAGTGAATGGTAACATAAACATATTATGGTTGCAGTAATCATACAAATAATTATAAAGAAAATAATATTGTTTTAAAGCTTGTAAAAATGTATAAATGGTTATGGTAAACATGTACAACTATACTATTTCTCTGCGTGCAGTTGTAGTGTCAAATACTACCCAGTATGCAACATTTCGAGTCAGTTCTTTTTATCGAACTTATTTCGAATTAAAATCGAAAATATGAATTTATTATGATGCTCTATCCAATCTACATTTTTTAGAATATCATATTTTAATATTTTATAGAAATGGCGAATAATGTTCGAGTTTTTTTTTAATGCCAAATTTTATTTTTGCATAAAATGGACAAATGCATATACATACATATTATTCTTTTGTCAATTTGTGAGAAAATAAAATTTTATTTCTTATCCTATCAATAACATATTCATAAAAATATATTTTAACACGAAAAATGGATCAAAGACGTCTTAAATGAAAAGCGCAGCCAATTATTGATGTTGTTTTTTGACAATTCGAATCTCATAATCAGCAAACATCAGAAATATGTGCAGAGCTTATTTCATTTGAAAATGAAAACACATCTAACGCAACATTATTGGATAATAATAAAGGTATTGAATATGCATTATTTCAAGAAAAAATTGCTCGATGGTATAAAGTATTCGAAATTGTTCATATATTTAATCGAAATCGAATCAATTTAGAACATTTTTAATACCGAAAAAGGTATAGTATATCGATAAAAATTAGAATCAGAATAATAAATAATTTTCGACTCTTTATCGCTCTGCACTCTACTTAGGAAAACCCGCACATTCTCGACATTATATCGAAGTCGATATCGATAAAATTTTACGAAAAAATGATTCATTTTCGACATAACTTCGAATCATTTTGCATACTGGGTATGATTCTATGTAAAGACCAATATTATTCTTAAACGAAATTTTCTGTCCTCAAAAACCTTATAGACACCCCAACTTTGGGCCGTATTTATATATATTTTATGTATATATCGAGAGCCTATATTCAAAACCCTCTATCTTGAAAAACACAACCTTTCAGGAGAGCCGAAAACTGTTTTTTTCGCGTATTATTTGAGTTATTAAAATTCGATATTCTACAATATTTTTTTAAAGCAACTACTGAATCTCACATGTAATTGGTTTTTGAAATTTTGCATTATTGTGGACTTTATGATAGATAGAGGGTTCTGCTTTTCAAAAATATTCAATGTGTATGTATGAAATGATCAGATAGAAGGTTTTGAACATTAACCCATTTATGCCGATTGCTTGAGCTTGATCATTTAGAAATTACTTTTATATTATTTTGGAAGCAAATGAGAAATGTGCAATTAGAGTTTTTTAAAAATTTATTGAAAAAAGTGGATTTTTAAGTCGTCCAATTTAGAGGACATTGGGGTCACAACAACAAAACTAAAACGCAATAATGAAACACTCATACATATAACAATCAAGCTACTCTTCATAAATATAAATTCCAAAAAAATATAGTATTTATTCACTTGTAAATGTACAAAATTTTACTTTCAGTACAAACGAGATATGTCCATAAACTAAATATGGGAATTATAAAATATCACAAATTAAAAATTCAATAACTCAAAAATAGTAGCAAAGCGATCATACAATCTCCAATGAGGTATTGGTGAGTACTAAGTACGTGAACAAAAAATATGGTACTTCGATAAACGTGACGTATCCTGTAAACAAGAACTACATGTAGTACAGTCGGCATATCTAGGTTAATAACAATTAATTATTTTGATTTCATTTAAGCCATCTGTCAGTTTTTAGAGTGATTTATTTCATATAACTTAATTTATTTAAGATAGCGTATAATAATACAATATTAAACAAAAAATTATAGAAAATATGTTTTTACTTTGCTTTTGTAAATTTTTTTGAAGTTTGATTGAAGAAATTATTTTAAAAAAATATTTGAAAATCATTTTTTTTCTGTAAGGTAGAGAAATAACAAAAATGCAAATAATATTTTGATATGCTGTATTGAAAATTTGTTTTCCTCATGTCATAACCTATCGAAAAATCGATGGCACAATATCGCCAAATTTTCGACCTACCTAATCATTAGGGTAGAGAAGTTTTAGCTTCGCACATTTAAGCTAATATTAAGAAAAGCAGTGAAGAAGGCAGAAAATACCTCATTTGGGCACTATGTAACAAGTATGGTAAAATTACTAGAATTAATCCTTATTGTAAACGTCATAGGAAAATATGTCGCGTTCTAAATCATACTAAATGCTGTACAAAACTAATGAAAATATTACGATTTTAGTTAAATAAACTAACTTTTTTATAAACCCTGATGATGAACAAGAAAAAAATATCGCTTTCATCACCGTGAAAATCCATATTTGATTTACTTTTAGGCATAGAGAAATATAAATAGAGCTGAAACTCTAGTTTTTCTGTAGTCTTCGCTCTATGTGTATTTCTCTATACTTTTAAATATATAAAACCTTTAAAATGTTGTGCCTAAAAATTAAAATCTGTTAAATTTATAAATTCTTAAATAAAATTATATTTTTACCTAAACTCTCT
This sequence comes from Calliphora vicina, assembly GCF_958450345.1. Lineage (NCBI taxonomy): Eukaryota > Metazoa > Arthropoda > Insecta > Diptera > Calliphoridae > Calliphora > Calliphora vicina. The sequence goes on along the minus strand of NC_088782.1, from coordinate 28,925,613 downwards.
AGTAAAACTTTTCGTTAGCTTTAATGAATCAGCGCCATAATTAGATTCATCATTTATTTCTTTCCCCTTTTTTTGGGAAATATAATTCTAGACATTCTGTTTCCTAATCATATTTCCTTGTATATTAATTTGAACATAATTGTTATAATCTTGCATTGATGACTTTTTATATATTTTATATTTAACTACAACTTTTATTGTAAACTACAAAATGTAATCATCATTCTTGGAATATGTCAGAATTAACGCTAAAATTACTTTTTATTTAAGTACAACTATTTATGATTTAAACAACAACCTCTAAAGATTTATCCACCGACTTAAAACCTCAATTACAAAATGATTTGTTTATGGCCATTAAAATGAAACTCCCCCTTTTAAGCAATTTCTTACATATCCATACATATATACTTATACTTACACACATACTACGATTTCCCACCAAAAGAGTTTCAAGTTTAACACCAACACTTTAGCAACGAAGTACTACAATAACAATAACAAAAAAGGGAAAACAATAACAACAACAATATTGTAACACGCAATCATCAAGAAAACATGATTATTTCTTGTAGTTTTTCTTTATTTTATTTTTTTTTGTTTTGTTTTTATTTTATTGTGATAAATTTTTGTAAAGAAAAACACCAGAGAAAATGTGTTGGTTTCTTAGTTTTTTTTTTTATTTATTTATTTTTGTCTTAAAGAAACATTTTACCCTCCCACTGGCACAGTGTTAGTTGAAGTCATAAAAATATCTGACAAGGAGTGTCAATGTAGTGTAAATTTTATGGCCCTAAAAAAGCTTTTAATTTTTTCATGTTGTTTTTTTTTAGTCTACCAAAAATTAAAGTTGCTACTTTCTTCATTCTAACATTTAAGTTAAACAGAGAAAGAGAGAGTGAGGGACAAAACATTTAAGGAAATAAAAAAGTATAAAACAAATTCACAACCACATAAAAATTACCCATAATTTGTCTTTGTCTTAAAGCCATAAACACACCTTAGTTTGTTTTACTTACTACTGTAACTGCTACTACTAAATACTACTAGATACTGCTGCTACTACAGCTGCTTTACTCAGCTCCAAAAACCTTTACATTTATTCAGTTCATATACTGAACTGTTTTGCTGCTATCTCTTGCTTTTAATATTTATACATTCTTTGTATGGCTTTTTATTTTTATTGCTAATACTTAGTCTTTTATATAAAAAAACAACTCATTAATTTTATGTGTATTTTGCTTTGTTTCTCCCTTTCTTTTCATTTTTGAATTTAGGGTGCTACTGGGGTGCCAGGTGAACGCGGTGCCCCCGGTCTTAAAGGTGACCGCGGTGAAAGGGGCGATCCTGGTCCTCGTGGTCCCGAAGGTCTGCAAGGCAACAAGGGTGAGCCAGGTGTCGATGGTATGCCTGGCGTAATGGGTCCTTCAGGACCCCCAGGTCCACCTGGTTTGCCAGAGAACTATGATGTAAGTATTCATTTGTTTTATTACTAAAAATATTATATTCATTTTTTTAAATCTTAAGTTTAATAAAAAAATGCATAAGTTTCTTTAAATATATAGATTAATCAATGACAAATTGTATTCTGATCTTTAATTTTAATGAATTCAAGTACTAAAATGTTGCATACTTTTAGGATATAAAAAACAGATTAAAACTTTGCATACTTTTAGGTTATTACAGATATTTTATATAAATTTTAGTATAAATAGACCATAATAAAGGATGTAATACATATAGTAGGGACAATACCAAAATTACTTTCAAAATCTTACAAAAACTAACAAAATATTTATTGTTCTACATGTCTAGTCTTAAGCCAACCACTTATCTGTTTTAGCAATGTAATGACACACTTTTATACACCCTCATTATCTGAGTTTAGAAGTGTGAGAGGATATTAAAAATTAACCAAACAAATTCACTTATCTTCTCGCCTTGATTTTATGACTACCCAAAAATAAAATTAAAAAAAAAATCTGTTTTATATTTTTCTGTTTTTTTTCCCTGCTTATGGGTGTAAACAATAAAAAAAGGAGCAACAAAAAAAATGAAAAAGAATTAAAATCGTTAAAACATACGGCCATCGGGCCACACTATTACAAGTGTAGCGAATGGGAAAAAAATTAGAAAACGTGACTAAAATAGAAAGCCAAACGCACGTAACAGCTAAAAAACGGACGAATGAACGAACGAATGAATGAATGAGTGACTGACTAAAAGAAGGAACAAAGTCCATTAAAAACCTCATGATGGCTAAAATAAACAATAAAATTAGCTCTACAAATGCCTACTCGGCATCTATAATGTTCCATCTACTTTTTTTATGTTTTTTAATGCCATTCCATGCCTGGTGTTTCTTTACTATTTTCATCCTTTGCCTTTTTCGGTGTGTGTGTGTCTTCACGAGTATTTTTTGTGTGTGTGTTTTAGGCCACACAATTAACCTAAAAGGTTGAAAATAATAATAAAGAAAAACAACAAGAAAACTTCAGAAAACTTGAGCTGAAAAACAAAGTTTAACCCAAATAAATTTCAGTTTCTTTTTTTTTTTTTTTTGGGGAGACAATAAAAAATTCATAAAAATTAAAAGAGGTTTATAAATAAAACAAAGCGAAAAGTTACAAAAAAGTAAATGTATTTGATTTGGGCAGTTGAAGTAGAACTGTGAAACAGCTACCTACATATTGCACTGGTTCCTTTAAAGAAAGTTAACTCAAAATTTTTCGATTTTGACATTTTGCAAGAAATCGATGTACAGTGGTCATATCTACACATCATATCTAAAATCTTACATCATTTCCTCTAATCTTTGTATCGGAAGATTTCTTTTCAATTCATGTTAGGTCATGGTAGGTTAATTCGTCAGCCACCCAAAATATTTCCAATTTATATCATGTGTTAGGTTTCGTTGTGATATTAAGTTGGATCGTTTGATCTAACTAATCTTTCGACTTGATAAAGGTATGAATCACTCCTTCTTCTTCTTTTCTGTCGTCATAACTCACTGTGGAGCATAGGGCCTCTACAAAATTTCTCCAAGATATTCGAGCATTCGCAAGTATTTTTACTTCATTCCAGCTTTTCCCGCTTTTTTCTATGTCTTTAAGCAAGCTTCTTTTCCATGTGGTCTTTGGCCGACCTCTCCTTCTATTACCTTGTGGATTCCTGATTGGAGATAACAAGAATTGTATATTCGTTATACACTCGATTTTATTATATTTTAAATTCGTTCTTAAGTACTATTTACAAGAATCTTAAACTAGTCTAGTAGGTACGTGACGTTGTGCACATTTTCTTATCTATAATGCGTACGAGAAGACATATGATAACACAAACATCCCACGGACATGCGAGAATGATGGGTTTTATTATCTACTAAACGCACACATGCGTGGTGGAAAATGTAAACAATTATATATTTAATTTTACAATGATAAGATTAAATTACTCTAAGAATAAGGCTTGGCGTCTTATTTCATCTGTATCCTTCCTAAGAGTGTGCCCGATCCATTTACACTTTCTTCTTTTGATAATAATTTGGATTGGCTCAATGTTACATTTTCTATATAGTTCGTTATGGTTATGACGTTTCGCCACCAGATTTTCAAAATGGAACGCAAGCAACGGTTTGTAAAACTTTGTAGTTTACAGTTCAGTGCCATTGTCGTCAGCCACGTTTCGCAGCTATAAATCAAAACTGATAGAACGTTCGACTTGAATATGTTTATTTTAGTATTGACTGAAGTAAAGGTTGTTTTCCAAATATTCCGCAATTGGAAGAACGCACTGTTTGCCTTACCAATCCTATGTTGAATATCTGATTTTGCACTATCTGTTGATGAAACCATGCTTTCCAGGTAGCAGAATTTGTCAACAAACTAAACCTGCTTCTGACCAATGACAAAAGGGTTGTTGTTTGAGGTTCTTATTTTCATCGCCTTTGTTTTCCCTGTGTTAATTTTAAGACCAACATTTGCTGAGTGGACAACCAAATCATCAAGTTTCGATTTATGTCCGAGTGCTTAGCGGACAGAAAACAGATGTCGTCAGCGTAGTCTAAATCCTCGAGATGGCCGGTTAAGTTCCATTGAATACCGCGTCGATTAGTTGCAACCGTATTTTCAAGGACATTCTCTATAACAATCAGAAAGAGTAGTGGAGACAGTAGGCATTCCTGTCTTACACCCGATTTCGGAATAAATGGTTCTGAGAGCCGGTTGCTGTACAAGACTCAGCAATGGAAGTTTTCATAATCACTCCTACATAACAAGTAGAAATACTAGTATCATAAGTGCGCCCAAGATGAGAGCTTCAAGTAGTGTCTACCTGGTTGTTACCGATATTAAGTTCAGTAAATTGTGTTTTTATAGAGTGACCGAAGTTCGTATTCTCTATGCATCCATGTAGATTTTTGAATGCATCTAACGTATTTATGAACACTTATATGTAATTGCGGAATGACATGTGTATGTAATCTTAGTAACGTTAGGACTTGTAATATTCTGGAATACTTTTCCTGTGTTATTTAGTTCTTTTTTTAGAAGAGTCCAATACCATTCCACAGGTCGTAGTGCTAGATAGTTGAATGGATTTGCCTCCCGTGGTACAAAAATTTTATTATTGTTTGAATCCCACAAAACGGCCTTTTTCGTAGTTGCATGATGCCAAATTTGGTCAAAAATATGAAGGTATTCTGTGCTCCGCGGTTTTTGTACACACTTCGTAATATATATTTCTGAGTTTATCGTGCCTCATGTCACAAATGATTGGATAAGGTTTGTTTGGAATAGTGTTTATAATTTTTTTGGACTCACTCTTCTTATCGAGTATTTAAAATAAGGAAAAGGATTTGTTAACAAAAATGTATTAAACATTTTTGTGTTATAGTATACTTTGTTAAAGAAAGCTGAAATGGAGTTGGAGTTGTGTGATCTCACTCCGAAAACCAGCCGATAACTTTGCCAAGAAATGCATAGAATGAAATCCGTGGGGAAGCAGACGAGCTGTTCGAGCGCAAACTAAAAATAGAACTTGCGATATTGCAGATGAAGTGGATTGAAGTCAAGCATCGAGATTATTGCAACCACCTTGTTCTCGTTCTGTCCCTTTGCACGCTCGAAGAGTGAAAGGAACATATATACTTTAACGAAGGGTATACATTTGAAAACAGATTGCATAAATACTACCTTTGATTTTTAGATCCGCTACTTATTATTAATTAAATTCTGGTTTTGATGATCTAACAATTCATGTCTGTAGATTATTCTATTCGATACCAAATCTTCCTCAAATTTCTGTAAAATTATTGAACAAAATTTATTTATTTGTAGTTGTTTAGTGAATTACTATAGTTCTTTTTATAGTTCTTAGAAAGAATACATTTAATTGAAATAGTTACTAAATTCATTAAACTATTTTATTTCCCCCGCTTTTGTAATTAAAAAAAGCCTTTAAAAACACAATATTTCTTGTAAACAAGCCTTGTTTTTCTTTAAAAGAAACAACACTTTAAAATATTGTTTTTCTTTTAACCCTGACTAGTTAAGTATATACCCATGTATGTATCTATATACTAACATAAAACTCTTTGTGTTTATATTCTTCTTTAAGGTGCTATCACGTTAGGCTGACAGTGTTTAACAAAAATATTTGACTTGAGACTCAACCCTTTTCTGACACATTTAGCGTGCATGACACTTACATAAGCGAGCATTCGCACGATAACAATGCGATAATGCCAGCAAACATGAAGACGACGAGCAACAAAAAAATTATACAAAAAAAAAAACCAAAACGGAAGCCACCATTATTCTTATTTTTTTCCTTACTTACTGCTTCTAACAAGTAAAAAAGTAAACAAATGTATTTCTACATTTTTTTTGTTTTGTTTTGTCCTCTTCTTAGTTATGTTGTTGTTGTTTTTTTTTACTTGTAACAGACTTACGTTCGGAATACCGGGTATTATGGTGCTTGTATTCCATCTACTTGTATGCTCTTCTTTCTGTTGGTTACAAGTACACAAGTATTAAGTTGAGTGAAAGGCCTCAAGCTTAATAGTAAGACGACAGTTTGATATGACTTGGTAAAAGGTACAAAAAAAATATATATAAATGGAAAATATCAGTACAACAACAGTAGGAACAAACAAATGTACGTAGATACATAGAGTATCTTTTGGTTAACATGTTACCAAACTGATAATAATAATAATGGCCACGAAACGCACAAACACAAAGGTATCTACTTACTTACAGCAGGAACACAATGATGGAAAGTAAATGAAAAGAGAAACTTCAATCTACAGCAAACGAAAGATATACATATGTAGGTGTTGGTATGTGCTGAACGAGGGGAATATGGAAAATACTTTCAAATATTCGACACAAATATTTTTTGTAGAAACATTTTCGTTACTACTTAGACGATACTAGGATTTTACAAAGATGTTAAAACTATTGCATACATTTAGGAGTTACATTTTTACCACCACACCCACATTTCGTGTTTCAAAATATGAAAACTTATTTGCTTTAATTCATAAATCATCGGCAGTTTAGGAAAACTTAAGAGTTACAATTTGAGTGCACTACATAAGGAACGAAGCGATTTTTGAAACTTTGCTCTTTTAAATTCGATAATATTTGGTATACATGTTCTCCATGGCCATACAAAATTTAAAGTTATCCAGAAGGATAGACCTGTCCATCGGTCTAGATCGTTTTAGATCTATACTTTTTTGGGTCTAAGATGAATATTTCGATGCATTAAAAACGAAATGACAAAATCATCCTTTTGGTATAATACTTTATGATATCAATTTATTTGACATATTTACATATTTTTACATTATGGTTTATTATTAAAATGATAATGTTCAAAACTTAGATTTATATGTATATTGGCTGTATGACATACAAATTTGTGATTTATTTTGAAACATTTCTACAAGATAAATATATTCAAAGCATTGGCCATTATTAGTTATGACCATTTCCCTTCTTTGTGGCACCATGTGGATTCCGAGCCAAAATGACTGTTCATCTTTTGAGAATAAGAACGAATTAAGCCAATTTAGTTCGGATACTCTGTTCCAAGGCGAAGCGCATCCCAGAGAGAGTGTTCTGCATCGATGAATACAAATAGAATTCGGAAGGGCTAAGGTCTGGACTATAAAACCACTTAATTCTAAATAGTTTTTAATTGGTACTGCAACAAATGACCTATCGTTGTTGTGTCGCAATATTACGGCTTCATGTCAGCCGGCGGCTTCAATGAGCCCGTCATTGGAATGTCCACCAGGATGCCCATTTGTTTTCTTAGTTCTAGTTGAATTTTTGTTTGTTGAACAATTTCTTTATTTTGTTTTTATTGGTAGTCTGTACGCGATATGAATTATACACTCAAAGCAGCGAATCCACGCAAGGAGTGTTGATAATCCATACTCGTACAAATGTTCTTGTGGTTGTCTCAACTGAATCATATTCAGATTGTTAAACAATTTTGGAGTTGCTCCACAAATTCCGCAAGTCTGTGATGATGACTCCGCTATGGCGTGAAAACTTTCCCGTCAATCATTGTCTAATGGAATTCATGTTGTATTTTCAAATGATTTAATGTTGTAGGTAAAATTTGAGCAATTTGCCTTTTAACATTTTCAACCTCATTCCGAACTAAGTCTGCTGACTCTTTTTCAAAAATTAGTTTAATAGGTCTGCAGAACCTAGTTGAAGAAGGTCGATTATTTTCCCATAGTATTGACGATCCATTTTTTATTAGCAAAGGTACAATACATACAGCAAATAAATGCTGATCAATATTTCCAGTTTCGGGACATTAAAGCATTGCCTGTAAGTAGAGTTACCACTGCTTCCATCACAACCCCATTTATAAATGGCTTTTATGCAATCGTTGTTATTGCATTCAACTACGAGGTCCTCAAATGCTCGCTTAAAACGAATCAGTTGCGTTCGGTATAGTTTCCATCTGATATATTACGCTTCAGGTTATCGTAATGGATCCATTTTTCGTCTTTCATGATCTCTCCGCTTCAATTCGTAAGGTAATCAATTTGTTTGCTTTTGAATGAATCATGCTGCTTGCAAACATTTGGAAATTGCTGATTGAGTAGCTTCCAATGTTTTTGCTATCTCATGTTCTACATTAATCTCTATGGAGTTGTGAATCCAATTTTTGGTCTTCAAACTTTTTTGGCTGGCCTGGGCGATCTTTGAATTCCGTGTTCGCCATAAGCTTTGGTGAGCAATCGGTGTGCTTCAGTGCCACTTTTTTTTTAATGCCTTTTGGAACATTTTTGTTTCCTCCCATATTATATTGTAGTAAAAGTACTTTTTGAGCCATCCTTCGTATTACACTTTCAGATATACTAATTCTTACATTTGTATAATAGCATAGAGTTCTGTATGTATATTGCTGGGTATATACATACATATATATGTACGATAATAGACATACATGTAGTTGCAAACTCCATTACCACCTCGTTGTTAGACGAACATGACTCTAAATTGGCATGGTACATTTACAATACCTACTGCATACATTTACTACCCAGCAGTTAAGCGAGTAGTCAATGTATCCCATATAGATAATAATTTTCACTAATGTCTGATCACTTTGTAGACTCCAAATTATATATTTTGTGGGTCATTTGATTGTGGTTATGTGCTCTTTGTAGTGCATAGAGAAGTCAATTGGTTACTATATACATTCCATGTAATCTTGCGTGAGGGCAATTGATTCGTTTATTTCAAAAACCAGTCAAGCAACAAAAAATCTAAAATTATGTTATTGGGCTATTATTATTTTGTAAAGGTAGACGCATCAATTAATCAATTAATGCAAAAAAAAAACAAGTAAGAAAGTATGATCGGTCAAGCCCGACCATATAACACCCTACACCAAGTAAATGAGTAAAAATATTTTTCTTTTAAAATATCAATAATTTATATTCGTGAGTGATTTTCGGAAGTGGGCCTTATATGGGAGCTATGACCAATTATGAACCGATCATCATAAAATTAGGTGATTTATGTCTATATGAAAGTTATTTATTTTGAATTTTGTGTATATACTAGGGTATTCAATCGATTAACCGTTAATCGGTTAACCGATTAATTTTAGACGGTTAACTGTTCGAATAATTTGAAATTGCCGATTTTCAAATAACAAATAAACCGATTAATTTGTGTCGATTAACCGATTAACCGAAAATCCTTTTTTTTGCACTTAAAAAAATGCTTTTGTATTTATTTATCCGTTTCAATTCAAATACAAATTTCAAATTAAAATTAGATATTTTTTGAACATCCTATAAATATGATTAGTGAGTTGTATAACAACTGACATATTTAATTTACATGTATTTGAAACTTTGTTTATATTTACATGTATAGACGAAACTTTTTTTGAAATGAGTCTTTTATCATAAATAAACGAAGCTGTTAAATTAATCAAAATCTAAAACAATCCAAAAAGGAATATTCTTTATCATGCTTTTGAGAGTTTTTTTCCAAGAAAAGTTTTATTAAATATAAAGAAAAAAATCGTTTAAATTATATTCTTTTTATAAAAGATTATTTCAGAAGATCTCACTAAAACCCTAAAAAACTCACACATCGCTAATTTGCTGCAACAACGTCATAATTCAAAAAAAGTTGTTTCGAGAAAAACGTCTTTGAATATTTTATGACATTTTACTATTTCTTAAATAAATTTTCAACATATCATGCGAATTCAGAAATATAAATAGATGTTAATATCTTTCTAATCTGTATTTAACCCAAATTTTTACTTATCAAATATACGAGAAAACATGAATTTTAATTTTGATGTTTACAACAAAAAAACACTCTCACACAAAAAATAATTGACTTCTTTGAAAAGTGATACAACTATATGAAAGATTATAGAACAGCGCATATTTTGTATTACTCAGTTCAAAAAACACGGATTTTGAGTTATGACGTTGTTGCAACAAGTAGGCGATATGTATACAAAAATGATCTCAAATACCTTATTTGCTGTTTCTATAAAATTAAAATAGAAATTATTCGGTTAATCGAATAATTTTATATTAACCGATTATTAACCGAATAAATCTAAACCTCGATTAATTATTTGCTCGATTAACCGATTAAACCAGAAACCCGATTAATTGAATACCCTAGTATATACCAATATTTTTAAGTGATTTAAGCACGTTAAAGTGATTTTCGGAAGCGAGTCTATATGGGAGCTATGACTAATTATGGACCGATCGTAACAAAATTTGGTGACATGAATTTTGTATATATAAAACTTATTTGGAGCGAAACTTGTGTAGATGCATATACAAATTAAAAATTTATGACCGATAAAGTCCAATTTCGAAAGGATATTTATATGGGCGCTAGGTGAAATAATGGACCGATTTCAGCCAGTTTCAATAGGCTTCGTCCTTGGGCCGAAAAAATTATATGTACCAAATTTTATCGAAATATCTTCAAAATTGCGACCTGTACTCTGCGCACAAGGTTTACATGGACAGCCAGACGGACGGACATCGTTTAATCGACTCAGAAAGTGATTCTAAGTATACTTTAATGTGGGTGTTATACCAAAATTTTTAGGCGTTACACACATCTGCACAAACGCATAATACCCTCCCCACTATGGTGGTGTGGGTATAATTAAATACTGGCCCTATATAGTGCAGAAATAAATGGCCTACAGCGGAAGAAGAATGTAAACTTTATATTATTTTTTAAATACATAAATAAAAAAAGTTTTATGTTTATCAAACAGTTATACAAATGGTATAACTTTCATAGGAAACAATATAAATTTAGTATAAGTAATTTATAGGTTGCTAGGGAGATTTATTTGATTTACTCAAAATCAATCATTCGCTACTTGACGGGTTTATAAAATAAACGATTCAAATGTCACTTAAGTATCTCTAAGTAATCTCGAGTGTAGCCCTTTAAACTTTTATTTTGTATGACACTTCTTTGTGAGTATATTCGAAGTATACTGACATCCCTGTAACAAAGCGTAAAGTCAATTGTCACTTAAGTGTCTCGAACCCTAGGTCTCCACGTAGCAATATTTATTGCTGCAATTGTCAAATTTGATTGCGTCAATGAAATTTGCGAGTGTAGACCGCAAATTGCCATATGTAGCAATCCATTGCGCAATGATTGCTCTACTGATTGCCTGAGAAATTATTGCTAAGCAATAAGCTGTCAGATCAGTTGTCATTAATGTAAAATTTCTTCTTTCTATGATTCGATGCGATTAATTCATACATATTTAATTTATTTAAGTACCAAAAGTAAGAAAACAATGAAATTCGTGAAGAAAATCATGCAATAAGCAAAATACACCTAAGTTTTTCATAGAAATTCTCGCGTTGAAAATTTTGTATTTGTGACGAACGTTTTCTCCACTTAAAGCAATCAGCAATCACTTGCTGTTGTTCTGCCGACGTTATTGCTTGAGTTTAGCAATAAATATTGCTACGTGGAGACATGGGGTAAGTAAACTATAGTGTATTAGCTTTAAACTATTATTTTATACTGGACTTTAGAAAGTATTTATTTTACCATCCAGAAGTAATATCTAGGAGAGTTGTCGGAGGAAGTTTTGTTTACAAACACTTCATCGGTTATTGGACTGTCTATGAGATGTCATTTTAATTGAATATTACATGTTAAAATAACTAGTTATGTAGCTAATCAAGTAACCAGTTAGGTAGCTAGTAAGCCAACTGACTCTATATAACCGGCATGTGGATCCACTACGTTGACTACTTTGGACCAACTATCAGACAGTCTCATTGTAATCAAAAAAAATTCAATGCTTAGAATATACATGTGTTAAAATAACTAGTCACGTAACTACTTATGGGAGATAACTAGCACCCTAAGTGGTATGTAAAATCACAAGTTAGGGACAGTCTCATAGAACTGCTGGTTTTCGTTCATACTCGTACTGATTCAGTTATTCACTGACATACACACAATCGTACCTACCTCAAGCGGTGGTATACGTTTAACTTCACAATAATCGTTATTCGTATGTAGCTGTAACTGTGTCTGTATCACTTTTGTATGTTTGTAGTACAGTTTGTTACTCTAGGTTAGTAAAACTAGTATCACTACTTTGACTACTACCAAACGGAGGTTTTTGCGGTTTAACATTAAGGTACATATGTATATAGGTATAAGATTGAGTGTGTGTATTTTTCAGTTTATATAAATTTTCATACACATACATATGTATTGTCGTTCCATGAGGTATTTGAGCATTTAGCAAGTGGCAGTTTTCATTTTACTACTTTGTGGTCTTGTGAGATTATGTTGCGGCTGTTTTTCTTACTTACCACATTTTTTCCTTGTATCCTTGATAGTTATTTTTTTTTTTGAAGCTAGTATAGGCTTGAGTGACCAGACGTTTTAGTATATGTTTTAAATAATAAATAATTACAAATACGAAAAATTAAACTTTTGACTAAACACAATACAAAATCTTATATTTGATAATAATAAATAACTCAAGGCAACAAAATCGAAATAAATTTAGAGGCTTTTTAAACCACTATACAATATCGTGGTTAAAGTAGTACAAATATGGTTCAAATTTTAAATTCTATGTAAACCTCTACATAGAATTTAAAATTTTTAAAATTTTGAAATAAAATTATAAATTTTTTTAGATGTTTATCCACATAACTAATGATAACTCAACAAGGGATAGTCCGATATTGTTAAAATAAACTTAGAAAAGTAGAGATTTACATAACCGCAATTTTAGCTACACAATTTTATTTATATCAAACAAAAAACTTAAATTTTGTGAAAATGAGCGAATTTACTTAAATGTGAATAAATTCGAAAATAATCAATCAATTTTATATGACTGATATGTCATTTTGTTTCTATTACACGTGGCTTTGAAATAAAGTAATAAATCTGAAAATTTTTTGTCGTTTTCGATTTTTCATGATTTTTTAAACCAAAAAAATTTTATATTTTCACATAAAAAATATATTTTTTGCTTCAATTTTGTTATTATAACTCTGAAACTACTGAGCCGATTGAAACGCAATATATATGGAAAAATTTGCACATAGCATGGGGAAAATGTTTTCAAAATTCAGTCAATCAAAAGAAGAACATTAACTACTCAATTTTTTGTATATCAAACAAAAAACTAAAATTTTGTGAAAATGAGCGAATTTACTACATTATAAATAAATTATAAAAGAATCCATCGATTTTTATGACCTATATTTTATTTTGTTCTTAATACATGTGGCTTTGCGATAAAGCAATAAATCTGAACAATTTTTGTCGTTTTCGATTTTTTATGATTTTTTGAAAACAAAAAAATTTTTTGCTTAAATTTGTTATTATAACTCCGAAACTACTGAGCCGATTGAAACGCAATATATAAGTGAAAATTTGTATATAGCATGGGGAAAATGTTTCCAAAATTCAATTTAAATTTTATGTATATCAAAAAAAAAAACTAAAATTTTGTGAAAATGAGCGAATTCAGATAATTGTAAATAAATTCAAAGATGATCAATGGATAATTATGATCAATATCTCATTTCGTTTCTATTACATTTGGCCTTGATATGAAGCAATAAACCTGAAAAATTTCGGTTGTTTTCGATTTTTCATGATTTTTTGAAAACAAACAAATTTTATACTTTCATTTAAAAAATAATTTTTTTGCCTAAATTTGTTATTATAACACCGAAACTACTGAGCCGATTGAAACGCAATATATATGGAAAAATTTGCACATAGCATGGGGAAAACGTTTTCAAAATTCAATCAATTGAAATAAGAACATTAACTACACAATTTTATTTATATCAAACAAAAAAGAAAAATTTTGTGAAAATGATCGAATTCACTTAATTGTGAATAAATTCGAAAATAATCCATCCATTTTTATGGCCGATATGTAATTTTCTTTCTATTACATGTGGCTTTGTGATAAAGTAATAAGTCTGAAAAATTTTTGCCGTTTTCGATTTTTTATGATTTTTTAAAACAAAAAAATTAGCTATTTTCAAGTAAAAAATATATTTTTTGCTTCAATTTGTTAGTATAACTCCGAAACTACTGAGCCGATTGAAACACAGTATATATGTGAAAATTTGTACATAGCATGGGGAAAATGTTTTCAAAATTCAATCTCAATTTTATGTATATCAAATAAAAAACTAAAATTTTGTGAAAATGAGCGAATTCCATAATTGTGAATAAATTCAAAAAGAATCAATCGCTTTCTATGCCCCACAGCACACTTTGTTCCTACTACATGTGACTTTGCGATAAAGCAATAAATCTGAAAAATTTTTGTCGCTTTCGATTTTTCATGATTTTTTTAAAAAAAAAAAAATTGTTATTTTCAAGTAAAAAATATATTTTTTGCTTCAATTTGTTATTATAACTCCGAAACTACGGAGTGGCTTAAAACGCAATATATAAGCGAATTAAAGGTTATATAAATTTAAATTTTTCTAAGTTTATTTTAATAATATCGGACTAACACTTTTTTAGTTATCACGTCTAGCTAAATTTAAAATTTTTCTTTTTTTTAAAAAAATCTCTTCATAGAATTGAAAAATTTGAGCAGTTTTGTAATTAGGCCATGATGCATAAAATCTGTATAGTGGTTATTCAGCTGTTGACCTGTGTAATCATACTGTTAACATAATTAAAAATTACCTGGACACACGTTTAAAAACCAAAATAAACCTTATTTAAATACTAAATAATTGCTTTAATAAATTTTTATTTAAATCTATATTTATATACATCCCATAAGTCACTTATCAGATATTGCACATTATCATTTCCTTAAACATTTGCCATTTGAAATGCACCACTGAATTATCCTGTTTCACTGGTCACCCTTCAATTTCCGTATCTAATGTAGCGGTTATTATTAGCACTCTTGCGGTATACTAGAGCACAGGAAGGAAATTAGTTTTCTTAGCAAATTGTTTTAGCAGTTCAAGTAACTCAACTCCTATACCCTGGCATGCATATAGTAGATGTGGCACTGTTTTAGTATCTAAACCTTACCTCACCAACTACTCCATAAATACCACTATTCATTGTTATAGCTGTAGTTGTTGTGTTCGTTAATTTTCATTAGCAAAAGATTTTTCAAAAAAAAACATGAAGAAAACACTGCCATAGAAAAAACCCAGCGAAGGGTTTCAATAATTTCTTTATGAAGTTCATTAACCTAATTTTAAGTTTCAACTACAAGCCAAGCAATAATAGCAGCATTTACAAAAAAAAAAAGAACAGGACCAACCGTCTATAGTCAATTTACTATTTTAGTTTATTGTTTCGTAGCTTTCTTTGCTTCTTTTCTTTTGTTTTGCTATTTCCAGCTTTTAACATTTTAATTTATTTTATTTTTTATTTGTTCTCGTTAATTTTTTTCTTTCTACCATCATCTTCTTCAATTAACATTCTGGTTTATTGTGTTTCATAGTAGAAGGCATCTAATAAAAGGTGTTGATTGTAAAGACTCTTAAACACCAGCACAAACACTCTCCTCCAAACATATGTAATTCATTTATACAATCTTTAGAAATAGCTTTGTATAGAGAATTTTAATTATGAAAAATTGTATTGTTTTGTTTGTTGGCAGCATTTTAATGAAGATGTGTTGAGTGAATACCAATTTATTGTTTAATTTTAAATTAAAATATTTTCCATTTTCTAGCATTTACTAAGTAGTTGAAGTTATTTTATATTAAAATTCTTTTGAATGGTAATAAATATATTAATTGAGGAATTAATAAATTGTTAATTAGGTTAGTTATTGTGAAAGCATAAATTTTAAGTGCTAATTTCTACACATCGTCATTACAGCAATCATTTTATCATGATTGCAAGATATTCAACAATATTAAGGTCACAGTATATGATTGTCGCAATCATGTTTATGATGAATTACATCACAATATGTTGCTCTCAGACTATGATTATTATACATGGTATAATCCTTCATCATAAACATTATTGTCACAAACAATATCAATTACTACAAACGTATATATGATTGCTGCTAACATGTGGATTGTAAATAAAACATATTATGGTTTCCGTAGTCATATAAATGACCATAATAGTGTATATCCTGCAATCCTGTTAAAAGATTGCTGTGATCACATGGAACTACATTTTTTTATCGGTGTGCACAGTGGTTTAGAAACGTTTTTTTTTTTTTGGAATTAATTCGGTATCTTGGGAACTATTAGATACATTGTTACGAAATTTCATATGGTTAGAGCTGAGGTGTGTTCGAGTTGTTGACTCCTACGGGTAACGAAGACCAGTGGGTCAAAGTAGCTCACACCGGGTATCACATTTTTTAAAAAAAATCACCAAAAATCTATTTATGATCCGAATGAGCTGAAATTTAAAATATAAATAGTCCTCGAGAATATTTATAAACGTAGGTGTTTAACTTTATTTATTTAATTTTGCTCGGACTTTTTTTGAATTTTAAGATAAGGCGGCCCTACGGAGAGTCGTTTCTTATTTCTAAAAAATCATCTGTATTGGCGATAAAATTCTAAATAAACTAAAAACAACTTGTTAACAGTTATCTGGTCTCTATAAATAGTTACACGCATTCAAAGTTGGAACTTGTAAAAGTGCGGGTTTTTCCCAAGAAAGTCCCTATATTTTTTCTTTTATAAATAATAAAAAACAAGTAAGAAAGTATGGTCGGTCAAGCCCGACCATATAATACCCTACACTAAGTAAAAGAGCAAAAACATAATATTTATATTTCTGAGTGATTTTCGGCAGTGGGACTTATATGGGGGCTATGACCAATTATGGACCGATCACCATGAAATTAGGTCGTGTGATTTATGTCTATATGAAAGTTTACTATGTTGAATTTTGTGCGTATACCAATTTTTAAGCAATTTATGCACGTTAGAGTGATTTTCGGAAGCAGGTCTATATGGGACTAATTATGGACCGATCGTAACAAAATTTGGTGACATGATTTTGTATATATAAAACTTATTTGGAGCTCAATTTGTGGAGATACATTTATAAATTAAACATTTATGACCGATAAAGTCCAATTTCGGAAGGACATTTATATGGGAGCTAGGTGAAATAATGGACCGATTTTAGCCAGTTTCAATAGGGTTGGTCGTTGGGACGATAAAATAATATGTAACAAATTTAATCGAAATATCTTCAAAATTGCGACCTGTGGACAGCCAGCCAGCCAACCAGACGGACGGACGGACATCGTTTAATCAACTCAGAAAGTGATTCTAAGTCGATCGGTATACTTTAAGGTGGGTGTTAGACTAATATTTTTGGGCGTTACAAACATCTGCACAAACGCAAAATACCCTGCCCACTATGGTGGTGTAGGGTATAAAAACCGGGACAACTTCTATTTTTGGCCTATTTTTGATCTATATCTGGATTACTAAGTCATTAATATAGACAATATGGATATCTAATGATGGATTTGTCATAGTCCATTGCAACGGTGTATATAAGGCTATAGTAATTTGGACCTACAATGGGTCAAAATCGGGAAATATATTTTTTAACCCGAAGTTTTTTTAACCAAAAAACGATTTTGTCTTAAATTTGTTTGCCCTAATAAATTAAAATAAAATAAATAAAAATTAAAAATAAACAATTTCGAAAAAAAAAATTTTTTTAAAACTATTTTGAAAAAATAAATGCTTTTTTTATTATCAGTCGGTAAATAATTCCACATTAGTCAATTTTGTAAAAAAACTCAGTTTTTGGAAAACATTTTCCCCGTTGAAGGATGACGCGCGCGAGGCAGAAGAGAGCTCTCATGGCTAGGAAATATTCAAGAATGGACAGGTTATCGTGATGAACTAAATCTCCTCAATACTGCAAAAAAATAGAGAGTTAATAATTCCTGAACTGCAATATGAAAATTACATTAAATTTAATTCAGTTTAATCTATATCTCTGTAAATATGTTTGTTTTTTTTTTTTAAAAATTTTAAAACTTTATATTTGTATGATCGCTGACATCCGAATAACGGATTTGCAAATAAAAAAAGATGAAGGAAAATAAAAAATGTCAAAAATTATAATGCCGTTGATTTAAAGACACTTCAATCTACATTAGTTTCAAATTCTGTTATGATATCTTTAACTGTTTAAATTTTATATTAATTAAAATTTTATATTTTTCTTAATGGATCTTTTTAGTTTTTAAGGTAAATGACGTTCGAAAAAAACACAAAATTCTTTCATTTTACTAAAATGTCAATCTACAAGTCCCAAGGTTTCTACCAGTATCAAAAACTTATATAAAAATCATATATTTACTCTTCAGAAGCTCCACAAAAAATTTCAAAGATTTTTCATATTTTGCATAAAGTCGATCTTGCGTGATCAAGATTGAGCAACATGATGTTCCCGGATCATATCGATAACGATTTGCCCATTCTTCATTATTGCAGCACAATAGAGAAGTAAAAGTTCGAACATACTTCTTTAACAAACAATGTTTGTTTTAGCGTCAAAAAATAGTAACAAACGAAAAATTTTAAGGTACAAAGTGATTTTTGTGAGGTATTTAGAGTACCTAGATATGTTCAGATTGTATTGATATGTTCAGCTTTACTGAAGTTATAACATTGCTAAATATTGTTAGTGAAAAATTAGGAGTCCCTAGAAGTTATTCTAAAAAAAGTGAAAAAAAAATTTTCTTCTTATATTTTTTCAAAAAACTTGCAGGATAAAGCTATTTTTGTGGGAAAAAATGTTAACAGAATTTGTTTGGAGGACTATTATCTATATTATTGCGATATAAAATTAGGTGGCGAATTATCTGTTGGCCAAAAACTGATGACACCAATTTCTAAAGGCCCACTGATTTTCAGAAACTTTGGGGACCCATAAAAAAAAAAATAGTTACGAAAATGGACAAACTGAGTACAGGGCTTTACTACCACTTGGTAGTAGAGTCGAACGTGTACTGTCAAGGTCGTGTGTTTTTCAAAAAGTCTTCATTTGTTGCACAGTGTAATTAGTCATAGCTCCCATATATGGCCATCTTCCGAAAATAAGTTACTGAAATTTTAAAAGAAAAATATTTTTGCTCATTTACTTTCTTACCTGTTTTCTACTGACCTTTTCAAAATATTTGGTCAATTCACAAGGTCTCTTATCAGTCACATTGTCATAATGTCTTAATATATCTCGGCTTAACCGACACTTCGACACTTCGGCATTCGGCGAAGGTCTCTACTGGTTGGTTACAATAACACAATAAACATAGCATACAGAGTACTATTATTTTAGGACATTTTTTACTTGAAAAACAATAAAAACCATTGTGAAATATTAGGACATTATGACAATATGACATGATAAGAGACCTAGTGAATTGACCAATTGTATCTAATTTGTATATAAGACTATGATAAATAGACAACTGCCATTTTAATTTTTCATTTAAAATTAAATTCCCAAAATCGTTTGGTAAACACTCAGAATTCTAAAAACCCATTAAGCTCAGTAATTCAAATGCCACTAAATGTAAAGAAAAACCAATAAACGAAAGTTCATTATAAATCTATCTAGCTGAAATCAATGTTAAATCAAATTAATAAATGGTTAAAAGTCCTTAATTTCTGTCCTGCTTTCTCTGTGTTTTGGGCAAAAATCAAAAATTATTTACTTTTTCAATTTTCCCCAGCAAAAAAAAAAGGCAAATTTTACCAAACTCATCTGTTTTTAACATCAAGTGTATGTGTGTTTTGAATTTGTTGGTTTTTTTCTTCTTCTCAATAGCATTTTATAACCTAAATCTAAAAGAGATTTTCACGTAGTTTAAATAAAAATTACATTTTGTTGAGAAGAAAAAAACCGGAAAAATTTATTTTTTTTTTCGGTTTGTTGCCATCACATTAAGTTGAAAGGTGGTGGGGTGGGGATTGAATTGTATTCGGTGAAGTGATGAAAAGAAAACAAATTTCTTAAAAGCATGGCGAGTAAAGATAGAGGAGGAAAAGGAAAAAAAGCTGAATAAACCAGAGAACTGCAGTATAATAAGTACAACAAAAATACCAATGACCTAATAAGGGGAAAGGCTATACTAAACTTTAGAAAATAGAAATTCATAAACAAAATAATACACATTTCTTCTAGCATCTTTAATTCATTATTGAAACAAAGCACTTACTTCCGTAGTAGTAGAACGAATTTGGCAAAAATCACACCTGATACCAATAAAATTACAAACCAGCCTACAGATGCAATCATATAAAAAACCTGGCCTTTATACCAAATAAATTATATTAACAATATCTTCATTCTTCAAAAATTTTCTTTTCCCCAGACCTACCCCAGACCTTAAAAAGAAAAATTACACTAGCAATGACAAAAAAAAAGACACAGAAAAAGAAAAGTAAATTAGCATTAAACATCAGTCGAAAGAAATAAATAAAATAAAAAACAGAGTTCACAGCATAAAAGCTCTTGAACAGATGGTAACAAATTCATTTAAGCGTATAGAATATACAGCTACAAAAAAATATAACAAACAAATATATAAAAACGAAATGAAATTGTACAAAACGAAAAACAACTTGAGAAATCTCTACTAATTTATTTGGCAAGATACTACTCTGTCTCAAAACTAAAAAAAATACAATAATAATAAAGAAAAAAAGTAAAACAACCAGTAAAATACTTACCAGCGAGAGTGTTATTTCTTTTTTTTTATATATAAAACAAAGCAATTCCCTACATTATACTTTTTCGTTTTTTCGTCTTTTAAAAATTGCACTAAAAAGTATTTATTGTATCAGTGAACTTAACGATGTCATATGGTTGTTTTGCTTTTTTCGCCCACTTTTTTCTTATTGGTTGGGCAAAGTGTTGAAAGAAATGAAGTAGAGAAGAAAAATAAGAGTGGCTGCTGCAACATGGAGAATTTAAACACGATTAAGATGTTTTTTGTTTCACAGCTTTTTATGTTTCGCAAAGTTTTTATATGCGAAACAAATTTGTTTTACGTTTTGTTTTTTTTTTTCTTCAACATTAAAATCAAAAGGAGATTTTTGTTTTAATTTGATTTTTTTTTTGCAACAAATAATCATTTGGGAGGAATGATATGACCTGAGACCTGCGACTGGGTGAAACAAACAAAATTGTCGAATTTGTAACAATACCAATCCACATGAGAACCAAGATCAAGAGAAAACACAAGGCCAAATCTCATTGCAATCGGTCTACAATTGCTCAAGCTCCCATATCAAGCCCACTTCTGATAACACTAGTTTACAAATCAAACATTTTTGTATGCTCATGGAATGAAACTTATATTTTTGAGAGGACCTAGGGACGCTAGTTAATTGACCATTTTTTGTCTCCCACCTATACGTCAAAATTTTGAGATATATGGGTTTTTATTTTTCACCTGTCATGAGTACTACTAATGCATACTGTAGTGTACCGAATTGTAGTAATTAAGTATTTACATCTTTTTTGGATACTCAATACTCTGGCGAAGCTACTAGATACTTTTAGAGTTGAATTTTTTTGACAAATTCCAAAAAAAATTAACGGGAAAAAAATAAATACTGTTTAAAAGTACATCTTTCCTGTAGATAAACGTTAATAAATCGCTATTAAATACAAAACTCTAAAGTAAAAACTATTTTAAAATGTCTTCTAGAAAGTGTAAAATAAACCCAGGCCATTTTTGATTTATTTGCGGAAAAATTATTCAGTCAAATCGAGGTTTTCCTATAACATAAACACTGCAAAATGCTTATTTACATTAACAAATTTCGTAAAAGCTTTAGATAAGACAAAACTAGCATTTCAATATGTATGCAGCGTGTTCCCGAGTCTTTCTGAGGCTAAACTAAAAGAAGGGATATTTGTGGGTCCTCAAATAAGAAAAATTTTGGTTGATACCAAATTTGAGAGTCGATGTTGAAAATGCAGCATGGAATTCTTTTAAACTGGTTGTTAAAGAATTTTTGGGGAATAAGAAAAGTCAAAATTACAGAGATATTGTTGCGAATTTATTACATAATTTAGTACTGATGGGTGTAAATATATTCCTCAAAATTCACTTTTTACATTCTCATGTGGATTTTTCCCGGAAAACCTAGGACACATGAGTGATGAACATGGAGAGCGTTTCCATAAAGATTTGAAGTTTTTCGAGAGGAATTATCAAGGTTTTTGGGATCAGAATATGCTAGGAGACTACTGTTGAAGTGTCGTGAGGGAGACAAATGAAAATAATTATAAAAAGAGGACTAAACACTTCATTCTTCATTTTTTGTCCTAATTTAATGTACATTTTTACACGTTTCTTTTTTAATAAATATCTCAAAAGTTTGACGTCCAGAAAGTTAGAAGACCTAAATACACAAATCCCCATATGTTTCAATTCATGAGCAAAAACCTTGTAAACTAGTGTAATCACTCACGAAAATGTATTATTGAAATTTTGCTCATTTACTCTGTGTAGGGTATTATATGGTTTGGATTGACCGACCATATTTTATTAGGAAGTGCTTAATGTAAGACCTTTTATATGAAATTTCCACCATTTCACCTTAAAGTAAGTTGCTCCAGACTTACAAAATAGCAATGCCAGGACTACCTACCATACTTTCTAACATTTTGCCTACAAAATGTTGGCAAATTTGAAACCAGATGTTATCAGAATATTCCGTTTTTGAATACACAGAGAAAAGAGATTCGTTATAGCAACAGAATTTGTTGCCAATCGAATGATTCGGTTGCACACACAGAATTTTTCGGTTGTAGCAAAAGAAAGCCAGTTGATAACAAAGAATTTCGGTAGAAGCAAACAAACTTTTTTTACTGCTTCTAAAATTTTGTAGCCACAACTGTAAAATTCGGTCAATAAGGAAAAATCATTCGATTGGCAACAAATTCGGTTGCTATTACGAATCTGTTATCTCTGTGTATGCAAAATATCACATACCAGAGTATACTTGTTAAAATTATCACATATTAATCATACGCAATCATGGTCAATGTAGGAAAAAAGTCTATTTATTGTAGATTATTATAGAAAATTCAAAAAGTACAATTTGAGTGCTAAAAGGTGCAAATAGTCGAGTTCAATCGTGATTGTCATGATAGACGGACGTATAGCGGAAAAAAATATTTTGCAAGTTTTCAATATGATTTATATTTTACGTTTTGTTGTAATACTTACAATTTATTAAATATTGTTACAATTACAACATTAAATCTCAAGAGATAGAGACTCTTTACACCAAAATAAAATACAAAAAAATAAATTAAAAAAATGAGTGAACACAATATTCCAAACTCAGAAGAAAATAATGACAAAAAAAATACAATAACTTCATCTAGTAAAAATAATAATGATCATTCCACGAATGAAAGAAAAAGAAAAAGTGAAACACAAATCAACACAATGAGTAAACAACTTAAAAATAATTACTATGCTCTTTTGGACAATGATAAACATTGCAATAAAGAATATTTATGTAAATTTGAAAAACATGTTAATGAGCATGGTACATCAACATCTCAAAATGCTTCGTATGCAAAGAAAAATATAAATAACGAAAATGAAGTACAAAATCAAAACAAAAATAGAAAAATCCCACCAATTAATATATTTAATATTGAACCTAATGAACTGATAGAGTTTATTAAAAAAGGTTTAGAAATTGATCACTTTAAGATCAAAGAACGAAATAACAAAAAAACATCGTTATTTATGTCATCTATGGATGATTATATTCGTGTTAAAGCCTATCTTGAAAAAACCAAAACCGAATTTTTTACATATACTCCCAAAAGTTTAAAAACAAAAACTTTTCTTCTAAAAGGCCTTAGCGCTAACTTAGACAAGGATGAAATCTGCAGGGAACTCTGTAAATATAACAATGATCGTCTGAAAATTTTAAAAGTCAACCAATTTAAAACTAAAAAGTCTATTACAAATGGACAAGATCTTCCTATATATTTGGTTCAAATTAGTGGTGAAAGCAATTATAATGAACTTAGATCAATAAAGGGCCTTTTTCATCGCTGTATACGATGGGAACCTCTTAGAAAATTGGAAATTCCTCAATGTAGGAAATGCCAAAGTTTTTTTCACAGCGCTTCCAACTGTTTTTTAAAACCTAGGTGTGTAAAATGTGAGAAAATGCATAATATCGGAGAATGTGAACAACAAAAAGTATCTGATAATGAAAGAGATAAGCTATTTTGCGTACTGTGTCGTAAATATGGACACCCTGCATCATATCGCGGTTGTGAAAAATATAAAGAAATGCAACAAAGACTCCGAGCCAAAAAACAAAGTTTATCAGAAAAAAGATCATCAAACAAAACTCTAAATGTACAATCATCTATGAGCTTTGCAAACGTTTTGAAGAACAACATACAAACAACAAACAGTCCTAACCCAATTAATCAAATGTTGGAACAATTAAACAATACCATGCAGAATTTATCTAACCAACTACTAAATTTACACAAACAGCTTCAACTACAAACAAGTAGAATAGATACTATATTTTCTATGTTAGATTAAAATGGATGAATCAACTGCGAAAAGTCTTAAAATAATCGAAATTAATGTAAACTCTATAATAAAACTTAATAGAAGATACGATTTATTAAATTTTATAAATTTACACGATCCAGATATAGTTCTGCTAAATGAAACAAAACTAAATACGAAACACAATCTTTACTTTGAAAAATATGATATAGTACGAAAAGATAGACAGAACTCCACAAGAGGTGGTGGTACTGCAATATTAATAAGAAAAAATATTAAATTCAAAAATTGCACAAATATTTTCAGCAATTCACTTAAATGTTTAGAAGCTTGCATAATTAAAATACCATTACTGTCAAATAAAACCCTATACATTATATCATCATATTACCCTTCCGGTAATAACAGCAATTTTTTAATCCCAGATTTAAACACCATTTTCAAATCATTAAATTTACAAAATTCGGATATATTTTATATAATGTCAGGTGATTTAAATTGTAAACATTCCGATTGGGGTAACTCTACTAATAACCCTAAGGGTAATAAATTAAAAGAATGGTTAGAAAATAACGAGATCAATTTTAAATGTAGCCTTTATGCATCCACTACCCCCTCTTATCCTAGATGCGATTCGTATTTAGATTTGTGTTTAGCAGACACTCGTCTATCTATTCTTAGGTCTAATAATACTGTTAACTCTCTAAAATCGTTAGATTATGATAGTGATCACAATGCGTTATTAATTGTACTCCTAAATGATACAAATGATAATACTTTTTCTTTTTTTGTAAAATGTCCCAATTCTAAATTTAATTATAAAAAAACCAATTGGAATAAATTCAAAAAGAATATAAGAAATGTATATAAAGACACTGATCCCATTCCTAATAATAAAAATCTTTCTAACTCTGAAATTGATTATTACTTAAGTAAATTAAATGATGTCATTATAGACTCTACTAATAAAATAGTTCCGAAATTTAGAAGTAATGATATTATGAACAAAATTGTAAATCCAATTATAAAAAAACTACAAATAGAAAAAAGTAAAATTTTAACTATAATAAAAAAACATAACAGATTTGAAATTATATGTACTCTCCAAGAAATTAATTTTTACAAATCTAAATTGAAACTAATCAAGAAACTGATTATTGATAATTTTAGATTATCTGTTAATAAATACTATAAAGATATACTAATTAATTTTGATAAGAAAAATTCATCTCGTATGTTTAACGATGTCAAAAGACTATTTAAACCTAAGCAGTCACTGGATATAGATATGATAGAAATCAGTCAAGAGGAAGAAAACTTATTAAGTTATGTTGGTATAAATCCTCTCAATGCGGAGAGAGATAACGAGAATTTCATAATAAGAGATCATCAACAAATTTTAGACGTAATAGGAGCTTCATTTGAAAAAACCCATTCCTTTAAAGAGATTGACTATAATAACATACTACATGTAGATGTTGACAATTGTTTCACCAGATTTTTACAAGAAAAATCTGTTTACGAATACAATCAATCATCTTATACAAATTTTAATACAGAAAAAAGGGCAAACCAGTTAAGTGATTTACAATCTGAGGATTTTTTTATTACAAAAGAAAGAATATTTTATATTTTTAAAAATTTGAGAAACAAATTATCGGCAGGTATTGATACTATTCCTAATATAATATTAAAGAATATCCCAGAAGAATTGATCCTTGAATATTGCACATTATTTAATAATATGCTTAACAACTCATATTTCCCTCGAGCATGGAAATTAGCGAAAGTTGTAATATTGCCCAAAAAAGATAAAAACATCAACAAGCCAAAAAATTTTAGAGCTATAAGTTTGTTACCAAACATCAGTAAAATTTTTGAAATCTGTGTAAATTCTAATATTATTAATTTTTGCCAGAAAAATAATTTAACGAATGATAACCAATTCGGGTTTAAATATAAACACTCTACAATACATGGAATTCACCTACTAATTTCCAATATCAATTGGAATTTAAATAAATCTCTTTGTACAGGCGCATGCCTTGTTGACTTTGAAAAAGCTTTTGATAACATCTGGATTCCTGGTCTTGTATACAAACTTTTGAAATACAAATTCCCATTTCAATTTGTTATTCTAATTCACAACATGCTTTCTAATAAATCGTTTGTGGTTTGCAATGGGAACGAAATCAGTCAAAGAAAGTTCAATATTGTTAATGGACTACAACAGGGGACAGTTAATTCACCTATACTTTTTAACATATTTATTCATGACCTTTTACATAGCATGAATAATATTATTGGTTTCGCAGATGATATTATAATATATCACGCTGATAACAAAATTGACAAAATAAATGAAAATTTACAAAAATATTTCAATATTATCGAAAAATATGCTAATGATTGGAAAATGAAAATTAATATAAGTAAATGTGAAACTATATTATTCCGTCCTCCCGTAGGAAAGTGCAACAACAATATAAGAAATAACTGGAAATCCTTTGGCATAAAATCCAGTGATAATATATATATCCCTAATAAAAAAACGGTCAAATATCTAGGAATCAATTTAGACAAATTTCTTTACTTTAATGATCATATTAACTTACAAATTTTAAAAGCTAGAAAAGCCTTCTTCACATATAAACAACTTTTCTTCTCCAAACACGTTAAACCTCAGATTAAGCTTCTCCTTTATCAAAGCTTAATAAGGCCTATTTTAACCTATGCTTGCCAAATTTGGTTCAATGTTTCTCCTTCTTATATGGAGAAACTACGTAAATTTGAAAGAAAATGTCTAAGAGCATGCACCTCACTATACAAAGCTCCAAATAGTAATTACACAAAATACATAAGCAACCAAAAACTTTACAACGCAGCCAAAATCAGTCGAATTGATAATTTCATCATACACCTAATCAGAAATCACGTTAGAGAAAGTTCTATATGTTATGAAAACAACTTAATAATGGCTCCCTATTATGTAAATGATGAATACATATCTAAAACGTTACAAAATGGCTATGTACCACCTGAAGCATTTGTGCATCTAGATAAAAACGGCTATATACAAGACGAAACGGGCGCCCCAATATTTTTTCATATTAATAGAAGGGCCAATGTTAAAGCTGTCACTAGCAAACAACTTACAATTGAAAACAAAAGATTCGATTGTAGTTTTTTTGGTGGGGATAGAAATATCCTTCCAAATTTGAAAATTAATAAATACTGGTGGCTTAGTTAAGTACCGGAAATTCTTTTTCTTTTTATATCCTCTTGACTCTTTTCTTGTTATTATACTAATGTAAAGTTTTTCTAAAAATTTTTCTTTACGATGTAATAAATTGTTATTAATACAAAAAATACCTTGTATATATTTTGTACAAAAAATTATAATTAGATTTAAAAAATGTATTTATTGTATATTTTATACATATATGTAATATACTAGAGAACTCGTTTAAGGGACAGTGTATATTAATGTTACTTAAAAAATTCTGGTTTGTTTATTCCCAATGTAAAAATAATAAAAAATTTTATTAAAATAAACGATAATAAAAAAAAAAAAAAAAAAAAAGGTGCAAATAGTCCATTTTTGTTACCATAATATTATTAAGTCCTCTGTCATTGATACATTCTTTACTCAGAAGTTAAGTTAAATAATTTAATATATTAAAAGAGTACCACTACACGGCGCACAGAGTGATGGCTTCATACATTTTTTTGCAAAAATTATAAAGAGTGGTCGTAGAGCGCTGAAATTTGGTACCGATAATTATATGGACCAAACTAAGAAAAAAATTAAATTTTATCAGAATCGACCAGGCCCAACGCCCACTGCCCATACAATCCAAATAGATTTTTTCGCATAAAATTTTTTCTATCCAAGTAAAAGTCTAGAAATTTGGTACATATATTTTCTGAAACAAAACAAGAACGTATGCTAAGTTTTATTAAAATCGGCCATGCCCACCGCATACCGCCCATGAAATTTAAATGCAATACATTTTTGTGCAAAAATTATAAGCAGTGGTCGTAGAGCATTGAAATTTGGCACCGAGAATTATATGGACTAAATTAAGAAAAAAATTAAATTTTATCAAAATCGACCACGCCCAACGCCCACTGCCCATACAATCCAAATTGATTTTTTCGCACAAAATTGTTTATATCCAAGCAAGAGTCTAGAAATTTGGTACATACATTTATTAATACAAAAAAGGAACGCATGCCGAGTTTCAATTAAATCGCCCACGAAACCCATACATAGATAAGAATTTGTTTGATATTTCGTTTATTATACGACAAAAAATGTGAAAACTATTTTTTCTTATAATCGAAACAAGACAATCCCACCTTTCATTATACCCTACACCACCATAGTGGGGAGGGTATAATGCGTTTGTGCACATGTTTGTAACGCCCAAAAATATTGGTCTAACACCCACCTTAAACTATACCGATCGACTTAGAATCACTTTCTGAGTTGATTAAACGATGTCCGTGCGTCTGGTCGGCTGGCTGGCTGTCCATGTAAATCTTGTGCGCAGAGTACAGGTCGCAAGTTTGAAGATATTTCGATAAAATTTGGTACATATTATTTTTTCGGCCCAAGGACCAAGCCTATTGAAACTGGCTGAAATCGGTCCATTATTTCACCTAGCCCCCATACAAATGTCCTTCCGAAGTTGGACTTTATCGGTCATAAATGTTTAATTTATAAATGTACCTCCACAAATTCCGCTCCAAATAAGTTTTATATGTACACAATTCATTTCACCAAATTTTGTTACGATCGCTCCATAATTAGTCATAGCTCCCATATAGACCCGCTTCCGAAAATCACTTTAACGTGCATAAATCGCTTAAAAATGTTGGTATACTCACAAAATTCAATATAGTAAACTTTCATATAGACATAAATCACACGACCTAATTTCATGGTGATCGGTCCATAATTGGTCATAGCCCCCATATAAGGCCCACTTCCGAAAATCACTCTAAAATATAAATTATTGAAATTTTAAAAGAAAAATGTTTTTTCTCTTTTACTTAGTGTAGGGTATTATATGGTCGGACTTGACCGATCATACTTTCATACTTGTTTTTTGCTTTGTCTAGATAAGTTAAATTTTGGTCTTGCATTCAAGATCAATATCTCAATTAGATTCAAAAATATTCTACTTTAAAACACCGTCCTTCAAATATATTGCACTTTTCGAAGGTGCCCTTCTTTGAGTGCCCATGGCGCTGCTCCTTGAACATTTGTAGGATCCATTTTAATAACTTAAACTCGACTGCTCCTTGTCTACACCCACGTAAAATTTTATCAAGTTCGGACGAGCAGTTTTAAAATGCCAGATTTATTTCCTTAATACTTGAGTTCCAAATAAAACCATGTTAGTTAATTTAATTCACGACTATAGGAATAGGAATGTTTACACTTTTAATAAAATTGGCTTAATCATTTTAATAAAATTTATTTTCCCATTTACCCCTAAAGGGTTTGTATTTCTAAAAAGTACCAAATTATATTTGGTATTTTTTTATAACAAAATAAAACGATTTAAAATTTATTTAAGTTATTCATGCTTTAAAATATACATATTATGCCAAAAAAGGACCAAAAACTCCTGGTTTTTACCCATTTTGTCAGCTAAATAATGAGAATTTCAAAAAAGTACCAAACTCTTTTCTGTTATTTTTTTAAGTAGATAAGGGTGCAATTTAAATGTTTTTGTTATCTGTATTAGTTAAGGAATTATAATATTACCGAGTTTTATCTTTAGAAAATGAAAGAGTTCCTTGTTTTGATATATCTTTTGTTCAAGGACAAGTTTAGAGTTCAATATCCTGTGTTGAAAAGAAAATGATTTTTAAGGAAATGTATTGCAACATAAGCAGAGATCGAAAATAACTCGTCCATATACCAAAAAACCCAAATTGTGATTTATATTTTTGTGATAAAAGTAAATCACTGAAAATAACAGCTATAAAATGATTTTTATTTAAATGGTTTGGTATGACCTTTATTCGTTTTTGTTGGTTTTTAATGGTTTGGTGAGAGATAAACAATTCATTTGTTCTTGTTATTAATAACTGTTACATTCTCTTTTATTTACATACAATAATATATTATTGGTAATTTTTAACAAATTTTGGAATTAATATGATAAGCATGAAGTAATGAAGTCTGAGTAACAGAAATGAGATTTTTTTAAATTATTATTAATCTTTTGATAAGTTTTATATATTTAAGCGCTGATTTCCATGAAATGCATTTTTGCGGTTTATTTTTCATGTTCGCAAATAAAAGTCACAAGCTGAATTTTACGAAAAAAAAAATTATAAATCACTCATCCAGATTATTTGCATTTGTTTCTTTTCTATTTCTCTCAACCCCAAACCTAAAATGTTCTCGAATAAATCACTCTCTCAGTGATGCATCACAAAAAATTATTTTTAAATGGCTGCGAATGAGAATTTTCCATTGAAATGAAAGTGAACCCGTTATTTTCGGTCTCTGAACATAAGCATTAGTCTGAGACTAATATTGTGAAATTTGGATAAGTGGTTAAAAAGTTATTTTCAATTTATATCATTCTTATGTAAAACATAAATTTTGAACCACGATAAGCCAAAAAAAAAAGAGAATTTAATATTTTTTAACCACTTCAAATGTTGTATGACCTTAAATATACCAAGTTTTAAAACATTAGGAACGGGTAAGTACCGATGACTTGTCGAACATTTTTGTTTTCTTCCTATGAGTAAAGGATACTAAAGATTATTCACAATATAGGACACTAGATTAAAAGTATGCAATATTTTCAAGATAAATAATTTTTCTAAAATCTTAAATATTTACTAAATTAGGGGTAAAATAATAAATACTTTAAAGAAACTAATGCATTTTTATAATTTTACTTACTCTTATTTTAATGTTTAACCTAATAACACTAAGATATTAATCCAATACTATATTATTTTCCTTTAAACTTTATAAAAATTATGAAAACCAAATCTCTGAATATTAAAACTTTTAAAAAAACACTAAACAAAACAGATCAATTGGAATCCTACAAGGACCTTCAAGGTATAAACTTAAGTATTTTTTTTCCTTAACACTAATAAATGAAAATAAAAGGTTAATGGTAAGAACAAATATAAACACTAAAGGTCATAAATTTGGCCTTGCAAAAGAAAAAATAAAAACTAAACTTAACAATGACCAGTATTTTAAAAGAAAATTAAAACAATTGTTAGTTTCTTTAGGTCTTGAATTCTTTAGTTTTTTTTTCTTTTTATATATATTTACAAAATTCTTAGAATAAACCAAATTAAAATGATAAAGCACATTCAAACTGTGATTATTTGCTGTGATTTGAAATGATTTCAATGCACCCCTGCTAACATTTCGGTTAGGGTTAGGAATATGTGAATGACTGATATTAAAAAAATAAAATGATTTATTTTTTGAACAATAATTCTAAATAATTCTATGGTAAAATACAATAAAACGAAGACAGTGACTACATTAAAAAATCTGCATATATTTAAATATAAAGATAAATGTATAGTACATTGTACATATGAATAAGAAATATTTATTTTATTTATTTATTTGTTATTTGTTCTGTCAGACATGTTTTATATTTTAATTATTATTATTTTTTTATTATTACTACGAGTATTTTTTGATAAACCACAATGGTAAAAAGACTGTAAATAATAAAAAATAACAACAGTAGACATGAATGGTTGAACGAACGTAGGTACATTTGAATGAATGGATGAATGACATTTGTGTTTACATCATGAACATCAAACGAAACAGCAAAAAGTATAAAAAAACAGAACAAATAGTAATAAAAATATTGCATAATAAAGACTAATTTTATAGTATTTCAATTTTCTTTCATTTATTTAAACAATAAAGAGTTATAAAGAAAGTTGTATAGAAAATACAGCACTTAGGTTTTTGGTAAATGAATTTTTTCTCATTCAAATTTTGTTCTAATATTTGTTGCAAATTAACCATAAGTATTTGGTAGCTTTCCAAAGATATATAACACTCATATCAATATTTTAAAATTACTGATTTCCTTACCAATTCTAACAGTCTGTGACCACCCCAAATAAAGTACATTTTTTTTAGTAACAATCATTATTCTAGGCCTCTTTCAGTTTACACAAATAAATTGAAACATTTTAGACAGTTTAGACATTTAAACAATACATCCATGTATTTTTTTCCAAATACTTGTAATTTTGCCCTAACACAGACACATTTGTACATCAATCTAACCATCCATCCAACAATCCGTCAATCAATCAATCAGTGAATATAACCAGCCAATCAAGAAATTTGTGGTGTTTGTTTAATGCCGTTATGTATTTAACGCCAACTCAAAAATATGTCAGTTGACGTATTTGCTTCATAAACAAATTATTGATTTATTTATATTGAATATTAATAATAAAATAACATGAAGTGTGCACAATAATAACAAAAGCCATGAAGCAGGAAAATAAGGAAAAGTTTTATTTTTAAATAAGAAATGAGAAGACAAATTAAACTCCTACTCAACTTAAAATATGTATTTAATTAAAACAACCTTTAATTTTGAAAAGAGTACAGTGAAGGTCGTTAGTTTTTTATTTGTCATTGTTTCATTTATCAAAATTTAGGTATGAAAAAGTAAAATTTTTTTGGGATTCATCAATTCATATATCTGCAGATCTTATACGACTTCCTCATGATCCTTTTAAGTATTAATTTGTATATTAAGGACTGAAATCGAACAAATCTTATCAAACTTACAGTTTTGATTTTTTTTATTTGATTGAAATTATTATTACAATTTACAATTCGTATTGTCATAATGTCGTAAAATATTATTTTTAGTTGAAACAAATTCTTGTTGTGCTGCAAACAATAAAAGTGTTATTTTATGACAAACCAATAAACATAGTTCTACAAGTCTTATTAGTTTATAACTTTTTTGTTTAAAACCCAACAAAAATTTATTTAAACTAAAAAAATATGTTATGACATTATGACAATACGACCTAACAGGAGACCGTTTGAATCCCCCAATTATTTTTATCGTTCTGTTCAATAGTGATGAATTTTCCAGAAACCTTTCCATTAAGGTTTTTATTGAGACTTCTGTCACATTGTTGGAACAAGTAGTCCATCTCCGTTTAAAATCGACCACTTTTTTGGACAACTTTTTTGTGCTCTTCAATTCTTTTTTAACAAGAGCCCAGAGATATTGGGACTGGACTTAGCTCGAGGCAGTTTGGAGGATTTGCCTATCTTGGTACAAATACCACATTATTGTTCTTAGACCACTCAAGACCTTGCTTGCCATAGTGACAGGATGCCAAATCAGGCAAAAATTAACATTCCTTGATGTAAATTTCAGTATTTACACAGAAAAAATTATATTTCAATTCAAACATTTATCACATATTGAACTGGTTTCAATTATTTCATAATTGAATCAAGTATTCATGTGCTCAAAAACTAAATTTTCTGATACTTTTTATTGAATTTAAGTTTTGAATTTGATAATTTTGACAATTGAATATATAATTTTCGTTATTGGTTGAACTTTAAATAAAAAAGTTTTGAGTAGATTATTTTCGTAATTGAAAACACAAAAAATAACAAAAATGTGTTTTCAATTACGAAAATTATCTACTCAATCAATTTTGTGTTTAATATCAGAAAATGAATATATGAGCACATGAATACTTGATTCAATTATGAAATAATTGAAACCAGTTTAATATGTGATATATATTTGAATTGAAACGGTTTAAGAAATAGTTTTTTCTGTGTATAGAGAAGAAAAACATCATACTTGGGTCATATCATGAGAAACCCGAAATATAAACTTCTTCAATCCATAATTCGAGGAAATATTGAAGGAAGATCTACAGAGGAAGAAAAGAAACCACATGGCTTGATAACATACAAATGTGGACTGGTATACGATATGTGGGAAATCTTTTGAGCAAAGCCAGAAATAGAGATTCTTTTTCAGAAATTATGAAAAATATTTAAAATTATTATAAAATACAATAAAAAAATGATTTAATGCAAATAAAGAAGAAGAATGAAAGACCCTTTTAATTAACACTTTAAATCCTCATTTGGCCTTTATTGAAATTGAAAATAACTTTTGGAAATTATCTTTAACGCTTTAAAAGTTAATTTAGTTCAAAATGTAACAAAATTGTTAACAAAAGGCATTTGTGTTTAAACACAAGATTTTCCTTTTAGAGTGACTAAATATAGATAGAAAATACCCTTTTCAAGAACAACATAACTCTTTGGCTTGTCTAGTTAATGAAACGTAATAGTTTGCGATCCATCCATTCAAAAAAATTACTATGAACTTATATAGATCCAAACTAAAATGAATTCCGAAATTCTGAAGAACTTTAAGTTTCATATATTATCGAATTCAGAAGAGTAAAAATTCAAAATTAAATTTGTTCATAGAAATTATTCGCTTCTTCCCTATATTATATTTCTATATCCTTCGCATAAATAATTAATTTGCTCAAATATATTTTATTTTGTCTGTTGAGTAAGTCATTATCCAGTTTATTTAGGTCATTGCTAACATTTTGTTTCTTTATTAAATATTTTAATGGCTATATGTATAAAAATTATAAATAAACATTATTTACTGTAATGATCTAAGTAATGTACTGATAACAATGACAAACAGCAAAATGTTTAATAATGTTTTTGTAACAAATGTTTGGCATTTTTTAGCAAGAACTTTTTTGGAAAATTTTCTGCTTTTGGATCCTAAACAACATTCCAGCAACATAAAAATATTGACCCGGAAGCTGCGAAAAATTGTCCATGCGTACATTTCGTCATCCATTATGCAGCAGATACATATATTTTTTGTATAAAATTTTACTTCAATTTCCGTGCTTTGTATTTGGTCTCTAAATTTTTAGCAGAGTTCCTGTTCCTGGAAATTTTTGAGCCTTGTATGTTTTTAAACCTGCATTGGCTTTAACTTTTCGTACCAAATAGTCCGAGTACTGAGCTAACCAAACCGCTTTCCTACCGGATGTTTTGAGAGATCTTTTTAAAATGATTTCTATTTATTGGCTTTCGAAACTTCATGTGGACCATTGCTTCTACATGAACCCTCTACTGTTTAATAACATTGGAATCAGTTTGACGACAGACCTTCGATTGTTTGGCCAACTTTTTGTAGGTCCAAGCTGCCTCACCCGCTTTATAGCCCAGATAGTATCCCGTCCGATACGCATCACTTCAGAACAGAATGTACGAAGTTGGGTTGATTCGTTCTTGGCCTTAAAAGATGGGTAGTTCTTTTGGCTAGGAATCCATCTGTTGCCAGAAAGCTAACAATGACCAATATATTGAATAAATTTATATTGTACAAATGTTACAAATTAACAGCTAAAAATTTAAAAAATTCAGCGTTTTTAAGTCATACACCAAATTCAATAAATGCATTTTTTTTCCTATATTGACCATGAATGCGTATGATTAATATGTGATAATTTTAAACAAGTATACTCTTGCATTTGATATTTTTCATTTAAAAGAAAGGTATATTCTAAAAACATCCGCATTTAGTAATAAAAAAAATATAAATTTTGGACAATATAAAAAAAAAATAATCAAAATTCATAGATTTTTTTAAAAATAAATAAATTCGCCAATTTAATTTTTCAAAATTTAATTTTTTCAAAAAAAAAAAATCAATAAATTTGAAAACTTGAATTTTATTTAAAAAATCGTAAATATATTTATTAATTTTTTTTTTTAAAATTTAATTTTTTTTTTTTTTAAATTTAAATTTTTTTTTTTTTAAATTTAAATTTTTTTTAAAAAAAAAACTCACCAATTTTACAAAAAAAGTAAAAACTTTTAATCCTACAATTTAAAATTCGCCAATTTAATTTTTCCAAAAAAAAAAATCAATAAATTTCCAAAACTTGAAAATTTTTTAAAAAATCGTAAATATATTTATTAAATTTTTTTTTAAAAATTAAATTTTTTTTTTTAAATTCAAATTTTTTTTTTTAAAATTCAAATATTTTTTTTAAAAAATTTTTAATCCTACAATTTAAATATAAAAAAAATCGCTATTCTGTTACTTTTTTGACGCATCTAGGCACTGCATTGCCACAAACAAAAACTTAATGTCTACAACCATACTAGATTTGATTGCAGTGTTCATATGTATAATGATTAAAATTATTTACTAGACACAAAATATTTAATCAATCATAATTTAAGCATGACAAAATGCATAAGAATTCATCTAGCTAACGAAACACCTTTTATCTTTTATATATTGAAAAACATTGTAACAATGTAACGAAGTAAAGAAAAAAAAACAATAATATGTCAATATTAAAAAAACAATCTGTCCAAAACTCACACTCTGTCACCAACTGACAAAACCAGACAATATTTCCTATTAATGTTTGAATAGATGTAGTTAAAGAATGTTTTTGCTAACTAAACAAAGTTAAATAAATATGAAAAAAAAACAAAGTATCATTAATTTGACAATAAAAGCAAAAATTGTTTAGAAAACAAACAAGTCATAACAAGGACATAATGCACGAATACTGGCAACTCATACTCACAGTTAAACTAGTTTGTTCAAATGTTGGTACAGGGGTTAAATATATTAATAATAAAACCTTAACGTTTTGAAAAAAGTCTCACTAAGTCAAAACCAATTTAATACTCACACATCTTTACATTCTCGCTAAAAAAAATGCATTAACAAAGGCAAGTAATAATATGGCTAACATTAGTTTAAAAACTCAAATGTATGTATATTAGGAAAACTCAAATGTATGTATATTAGGGAAACTCGACATTTGTCAATGTTTCCAACTAAAATTGAAAATTAACATTTTAAAATACCACGGCAAAATTAGAAAAGTACTTTTATACACAAAAGTACTAGTACACGCCAATTTTGTTCCATCAGAAGCCATTAACAAAAAGTTTAGGATCCAAAAGCAGAACATTTTACCAAAAAGTTCATGGAATGGCAAGTAATAAGCAGTTGCGGCAAAAGCAGCCAAACATTTGTTACAAAGGGCTCTAAAAATACCGAATTTCATAAATTCATCACTATTTTCATTTAACAAAATGTCTCTTCTTGAATAAATCTTGGAATCTAGAGAATTTGAAATAGAATAAAATTAAAAATCCATTTCGGCAAATTCCTATGCCAAATATAGTGCGAAATTTTAAGCTTATAACTTCAATTGCACCTATGATGAACTGACTGCAACCTCTTTCACTACTTATATACAGTGCCATATTCCAGCTGTTTCATGAATTATCTTAGTGGACAAAACTAGAATATTCTATTTCTAGAGCTTTTAGCAGCTTCAATTGTTGATAAGTAGAAGTTTCTACTGATAGAAATGTTTATAAACATGATCAATGTTGCAAGCAATTGTTACAAATCGTTAAATTCAAATCGTTAATGCAAATTTGTAACAAAATTCGGTTTCATTCAAACGGGACCACGCTAATATACATACAGTCAGCGTCGAAAGAAAGTGTACAACTTGTTTTTACATTTAAAACATTTTATTTACATATTAAAAAACTATTTTTTCTCCAGTTCTAGTATATTTAACAAAACATTTAATTGTTCTCTTGCAATATATAAACAAAAAACTAAACTAGTTCAACTGCAACAAAAACAGTAACAACAAAACCAAAAATACTCCATTTTTAACGCGTCAAAAGAAAGTTTACAGTTTAGGGAAATTAGAAGAAAAAACGTGTTTAGTATTTTATTTGACATCTTTTGGGTTTTAAAACAGTATCAAGCCTCCTTGGCATTGTTTCTACTAATTTTGATGTCACCTATGTTGGGATTTTGAACCACTCTTCCTGCAGGATTTCGTGTAGAGAGTCATTGCTGGTAATATTTCATTTTCTGATCTGTCTGTCAAAATGCTCCCACAGATGTTCAATGGGATTAATGTTCGGTGACTGTGGGAGGTGTTCCAGTTGTTTCGGTGTTTGATACAACAACCATTCTTTAACAAGTTAAGAAGTATGCTTCGGATCGTTGTCCTGTTGGAAGATCCAGATTCGGTCTAGATTTAATTTTCTAATGATGGGTTCCATATTTTCTATAAGAATGTTTAGGTAATCGGTTTTTCTCATCAAACTATCAAT
Organism: Calliphora vicina; assembly: GCF_958450345.1. Lineage (NCBI taxonomy): Eukaryota > Metazoa > Arthropoda > Insecta > Diptera > Calliphoridae > Calliphora > Calliphora vicina. The sequence continues at coordinate 28,886,762 of NC_088782.1, read as the reverse complement.
AAATATAAGTTTTCCCATTCCACTTGCCGCCATACACCCCCACACCATCACCTAACCACCACCATGCTTTACGGTGGATAGTACATTTTTTGGTCGAACTCTTGATTTTTGCTTCTCCAAATTTTACTCCTTTTTTTACTTCGGAAAATCTCAAACTTGCTTTCGTCCGTAAACAGCACATTATTCCAAAACAATTTTCTTGGTTTTTATACCTGTTTGCGAATTCTCGAAGTCGCTCTTTATTTCGTTTGGAAATGTGGGGATATTCTCTCGGAACTCCACCATATAGAGCATTTGGGTGTAGCGCTCGGCGAACCGTACTGTTACTAACTCTCACTCCAGACGAATCTGTTAATTCTTCGCATATTTTTACTGCACTTACTGTGAATACTTTCTTCACTGCTCTCACAATCGATCGTATTTCAAGGTTGTTAAGGCGTTTTGGTGTTCCGGCACGTTGCTGATCTTCTAAAATTCTAAATTTTTTTGTTTGTCTATAATTTTTTTTACAGTATTATGGCTTCTTCCTATTATAGAGGAGATTTCACGTGACGATTTGCCTTCATTTTTAAATTTTATGACTTACTTTCTTGTTTCAATTGCAGTTTGTTTTCCCATTTTGGTTTTTAAGTTCTCGCGATCAAACAAGAAAAGCTACTATCTTAAAATCTCATGAGACTAACAGCAAGATCCACAAAATATTATAATCTAGGCAAAAATAAAGAATAACAATATATTTTTGTATGTAGCTAGAAAAATCTTATTGCAATTCTAAATGTGTACACTTTTTTCTGACGCGTTAAAAATGGAGTATTTTTGGTTTTGTTGTTACTGTTTTTGTTGCAGTTGAAATAGATTAGTTTTTTGTTTATATATTGCAAGAGAACAATTAAATGTTTTGTTAAATATACTAGAACTGGAGAAAAAATTGTTTTTTAATATGTAAATAAAATGTTTTAAATGTAAAAACAAGTTGTACACTTTCTTTAGACGCTGACTGTATATATATTTCCATATACTTTGACATTCAAAGTGACACACAATTTACAATGAAGGCCATACTAAATGATTTGAAATATTGACAACTATATAAAGGTCACAATTCACATAGAGTCTATAGACAAATAAATGAATTAAACTTTTGTTGTGTGGACAATAATGACAATTTATGGAGAAGTCGTGTGGCGGATGTGAAATGCTTTTAAGGGAAATTGTAGATTGGCTTATAAACACAATTGCACTAATCATACTTTGGATGTAATATCTTAAGTTAAAACGAATATCTATCTTAAGAGGGTTTGTACCAAAGAAAAATTGTTATAGTAACAATACATAAATGTTTTCTTCAAAATCTCTTTTATTAAATTGTAATAAATAATAAATTTTAGTTACTAAACTCTACTCATAGTTTCAATTTAAACATTTAATAAATATTCTTCATAATTTTATACAATTATTTAGAAAGATTAAATTACAACTTCAAGCATCTACTTATTTAGTTTTACCATGGCAATTTACTCCTTTAATAACCTAAACGAAATGGTAGCAATAAAACAGAAATAAGATTAAACTTCATTGTACTCTTTATTTTTTATTTGAACATAGAATTTTATATATCGTTTTGTGCAGACTTTAGAAAACAAATTGAACATTAATCAAAATCCAAAAAAAGGTACTTACTTATCACTTAGTAACGTAACTGTAGCATTTAATACCAAATGATACATTCTACGAAAAACGTCCACCTTTCTAAAATTGCTACAATAAAATTGAGCAAAAAATAAATAAATAAGAAAAGGGAAAAAAACGAAAATCAAAAGTATTCTACTAACATTCAAGATAAAAAGAACCAGGAATCAAATAAAATGAACTAACAATAAACAGAAAATGAAAAAAAAAAAGAAATGTTATAACAAAATATTGTTGTTAACATTTTGCTTAAGATTACTACTCTATTAATCCTTAAATAGGAAATGAAATATATATTTTGAAACAAATTGCTTACAAATTCTGTTTTTACTCTCTATCTCTTTCCCCCCAAAAATCTACCCTCACACACATGTAAATGCTGAACAATAACAACTGTAACAACAACAACCTGAACAAATGTTAAATAATGATGGTGATGTGCAAATAAATAGGAATCTTTAATGGGCAATTCAATGGGAGCATTGCGTAGCAGTTCACCAGGACCTAAAGGAGAGCCAGGTATTAAAGGTGAAATGGGCCGTAGTGGCGAAAGAGGTCAACCAGGACAAAAGGGTGAACGTGGTGATCCCGGCATGACGGGTGAAAAAGGTGATAGGGTAAGTACCATTAATATTAAACATACATACTTAGATTTGTAAATACAAATACATAAATTTTCTGTGAATAACATATTTTGTGTATTTAAGAATGAATATAAATTAAAGATTTATACAACCGCACACAGTAAATACACAGTATGTGTGCGTATCTACGTATAACAGAAATTAAACACCCACACAGAACAATGAACAGTGTGGTGTAAAAGTGAAGAGTTTAATAAAACATTTTTAAGTTTTAAGAACAATTTTACCACAAATTTATTCTAATCGTTATAAAAATTAACAGACTAGTTCCACCTGCAGGAAGATTAGCAATTCAATTTATATTATTTTTGAAAAAATATTACTCATACAACCAATAGTACACCCACTTATATGTTTTTACAATCATATGGTGGTTTTACAATTTTAAAGTATCCCTTTTTGTCAATCATTTTCTCCAATGTATATAACAGGCTGGGCCGATTTTTTTCATAAAAAATCGTATAGCAGAAATGCATTCTACGGAAAATTCTAAGAAATTTTCCCCAAGACACCATAGGTCAAAAATGAAATCCTATCTTGCGCATTTCGACTTTTATCCAATAAAAAAACTATTAAAAAAAATATATACTGAAATATCATTGGATAAAAGTCGAAATGCGCAAGATAGGATTTCATTTTAGACCTATGGTTTCTTGAGGAAACTTTCTTACAATATTCCGTAGATTGCGTTTTTGCTATACGTCCATAAAATTCGACCCGGCCCAGTATATAACATAGCTAACTCCATTTTATACAAGTATGGGCCATTTGACAGTTTTGTTTATAATGCAAAGAAAGGAAATTTAACGTGAAACCAATTGGCATTTTAGTATCTCGAAGTAATCTAATATGTAGTCACTTTAAACATTTTTTATACTACACTTTAAAATGTAGTTATTTTACCCACCAGATGTACTGTATTGGAGAGTCAACTAATTGTCCTTTTTATACCCTTCGCAATGAGTAGCAGTGTATATATAAGTTTGTCATTCCGTTTATAATTTCTACATTTTTCATTTGCGACTTCACAAAGTATATATCGCACACCCAGTTCAAAAGTGACTCAACTCAAAATTAATTTTTTGCGTTATATATGAAAAACTTTGAACTATTTTGTTATACACTGCACATCGTTATATGTAGCCTTACGAACTCTTAAGCACCCATCCTTCAGCCTTAGAAATGTATATAAACAAACTCATACTTGCACAAGTACTCCATGATGATGATTGTGTAGTATTGTATTGCTCATATATGTATGTATTTATATGCTTGCGCGTGTGTGTATATGGTTGTAATGCGTAAGGGTGTGTGTGTGAAAATAATTTCTGCTCTATTGATTACTTAATTGATTTGCAATAATAGATTTTGGGTTCAAGAAACGAAATTTCCATTTATTTTTTTGCTACACTAACACATCTACACACACATGAGCAAATACAATACAAAACTCTTACAATATGTTAAGTAGATGCAAAAGGGGAACAAAATAAGTTTTCGAAATTTCCTTTTTTGTTTTTTTGTTCATTTGCTACCCATGAGTATAGTTATAGCCTTGATATAAAATTTAGGCATACGTACATATGTATTAGGGTGGCTCTTTTACAATTTTCAATGCTCCAATTTTTGATAACCTTGATAACATGATTCCAAAGAAAATAAACTTCACTAAAATATCAAATCCCAAATTTTTTTAAACGAAATTTCACAAAATTAAAAAAAAAATCGGTTTTATTAATTATGGGTTAGCGTTTAATTTAGTATTTTGGCTAAAAATTTATTAAAATAATTTTTTAAAAATTCTCTTCGTTTTTAATCCTCGTTGAGCGTTTATTAGAATCTAAAAAAAATATTTAATTTTTGAATATTTCGTTTAAAAAAAAATAGATTTTTAAATGACAAAAAAACATTTTTAGACCTTGGATTACCGGAAATCGGAAAAGTGCAAAATAAGCGCCTCCCTAATATGTATGAATAAATGTGTAAACATTCGCATACTTCTACTACATGTTCATATAAGGAGTATTTGTATTAAAATGTATTTATTTCTTTCTCGTATGTAGTTTTCTGAAAAGTCATGATTAGCCAATTTCTATGACTTGATGAAATCTTAAATCCCTTCATTATGTGTGTGTTTAGTTTGGTTTCATTTCATTTTATTTAATTTTTTTCCTTTCATTTCAGTTTGTTGTTTTTCCTTTTATATTGTTCATTTGATTACTCCTTCTTGTTTTATGTTCATGTGAAGTTAAGTAGCATGATTTGTAAAAGTTTCTTTCTCTATGTATGTTAATAAAATCGTATGTATAAATTAGAGTTTTTTTTTTGCTTTGTGTTGTATGAATTCTCTTACATTTGTAAGAGTAATTTTTACAGCTAAGTAATGTGTCATTATGATATTTAAGTTTTAGATTATTATTTTGAAAAATGACTGCTTAATGAGGAAGAATAAACATTGTGTCTGTAGATATATGTATGTGAGAAAATCTGCAAAGTAAGTTGTAATAATGGAAAATTTGTTCATTAGTTTGTGTGCTTAATATGTGTTTGCTAATAAAGAGACTTTTTATTTACTAAATTCTTAAATCTATAGGAAAAATAAGAAATAAATACTGATGCTAAAGAAAAATAACATACAGTTGAATGTAGCTTTAATAAACTATAATAATTCCCTATAAAAGGAGTTTGTATTATCGTAGCCCTAGTGAGCAAATGAGCTAAGTCCACTTTTTATGCAAATTATAATTTTAAAGCAAATTATATTTCTTGAAATAGATCCGATACACACTTTTTAAAGATGATTTTGAATCGAATGAATACATTTGTATACCATTCAACATAAGTGGCTAGGGTATATATAAGTTTGTCACTCCGTTTGTAAACAAGTATATGTTTGTGACAATCATATTTATGATGAATAATTTTATCATAATATGTTGTTCTCAGATTATGATATCCATAAGCGGAGAGCAACATAATATGGTAAGTCCTTCATCATATAAATGATTGTCACAAACATATACTTGTTTACTGTAACCATATATATGGTTACTACAATCATGTAAATCGTAAATTAACCATATTATTGTTACCACAATCATGCAAATAGTTACTGTAACTATAATATTGTTAAAAAACTTCTAACAATATTGAAATGGTTATAGTAAACATGCAAAACTATATTTTTTCTCTGCGTGTACTTTTTTCATTTGCGACCCCACAAAGTATATACAAATAACTTACATATATGATTTATATAATAATATATTCGCTATTGGCCTGGTTCGTTTGCTATTTAAAATCGGGAAAATCGATCAACAAATAAACTTTTTTTAATTAAAAAATTTATTTTTTTTTTTAATTTTTGAAATGAAAATTTTGGAAATAAATTTTTTCCATAACAATATGAATTAAATATTAAAAAACTTGTTTTTAAATTTTATAAAATATATTTTTTTCTTTAAATTTAAATTATTTTTTAATATTTTAAATTTTGATTTAAAAGTATAATTTGGTAAATAGGATTCGGCACAGCCGAATATTGTTCTCATACTTTGTTTTGTTTAATAATTGTCTAATAATCGAATACTCGAATAAAATATTATCAAGCTAAAATTTTAAGAGATAATTTATACAAATGAAACCAATAACGAATCAGAATCACTTTCTGAGTCGATATGCGATGTCCGTCCGTCTGGCTGGCTGCGGCCCAAGAACGAAGCCTGTTGAAACTGGCTGAATTTATTATATTATTTCACCTAGCCCCGAAATTGAACTTTACCGGGCATAACTGTTTAACTTATTTAGGTATCTACACAAATTTAGTCAAATTAGTCAAAGCTTACATATAAGGTCCGCTTCCGAAAATCACTTTAATGAGCATAAATTTTTTTAAAATGTGGGTACACATATAAAATTCAACAGAAAAACTTTCATATAGACATAAATTACATGACCTAATTTCATGGCGATCGGTCAATACTTCGTCAAAATAAATTATTGAAATTTTAAAAGAAAAAAGTTTTTGCCCATTGGGCTTGACCGACCATACCTTCTACCGACCATTTCGTTTGTAATTTCTACATTTTTCATTTCCGACCCTATAAAGTATATATATTCTGGATCCTTATAGATAGCGGAGTCGATTAAGCCATGTCAGTCTGTCCGTCTGTCTGTTGAAATCAATTTTCTGAAGACCCCAGAAATCTTCGGGATCCAAATCTTCAATAATTCTGTCAGAAATGCTTTCGAGAAGTTTGCTATTTAAATATCATTTTTGATCTATATCTGGATTACTAAGTCATTAATATAGACAGTATGGATATCTAATGATAGATATTTCAAAGTCCATTGCAACGATGTAGATAAGGCTATAGTAAGTTGGACCTACAATGGGTCAAAATCGGGGAAAATATTTTTTAACCAGAATTTTTTTTTCATAAAAAATTTTTTTTTTTCATACATTTTTTTTCCAAAAAAAAAAAAATTCAAAAAAAAATTTGGAAAAAACTTTTGAAAAACAATTAAAAAAAATTAAATTTTGTTTACCTAAAAATATTTAAAAAAAAAATTATTTTAAAGTATAAATTGGTGAAGGGTATATAAGATTCGGCACAGCCGAATATAGCTCTGTTACTTGTTTTTAAATTAAAGAAGTAAACCAAAACTTTAATTTTTGTATAAAATTTAGATGTTAAGACAAGAGGTGTTTTTATGTATTTTCTCATTAGATTTATAGGTCTCGCTGAGTACATTAGAAATTGTGTCAAAAAATTTCAGAAACACCCTCAAATTTAGAAGTTATTCTAAAAAACCGTTTTAAGTGATGTTAGTTAACTCATTCAGTTCTTGCTTATTTTGATATGATAGCTTATGCAAATGTATATCAATGTATGAAGATAATTTAGTTCTTAACAAAACACGCTTTTAATTTTCCAAATCGGATGAAAATTGTAAAAGTTATTCAACTTTTCATTAACACCTCTTTTAGTATTTTCTCCCCCAGCGCATATGAATAAAAAAAACAAAAAACTATAAAGAAAATATTTGTACAGGTTTTAAGTTTCAATGTAAATTTTTCCAAACTTTTTTCGAAAAAGTTTAATAACATTTGCAAGTATAAGCCGATTTCTGCAATTGATTACTCGTTTATTTCTATATAAAATTATCTTTAATACACTGTGCAAAAAAAAATAGGTTTTCACAGAAAAAATTCAAATTAATATTGTTGAATTTGAAAAATTACGAAAAAAAAAATAAAACAAACTTTTTAAAAAAAACTTATATAATTTCTTGGAATGTGCATTTTATGCATATATTTTATGAAAGCTTAATTCCTTGTCTTCCTCCATAACTGTTTAAATTATATTCTTGTTTAATAAGAAATGCAAAACTGCCAAATTAAAAAAGCTCATTCAATTTTAAATTTTTTGTTTTAATATCTGAGTTGCTCAACATTTTTGCATGCCATTTGTCTATAGGCTCGAAAAGGCAGCTAGTTTTGATATATCTTTTAGATAATAAGTTAAGCTTTAATTCTATGTTAAAACTAGATCTGCGATCTGAGATCTGAGAACAACATTTTATGATAAAATTATTCATCATAAATATGGTTGCCACAAACATATACTTGTTTACTGTAACATGTATATGGTTGATACAATCATGTGAATCATAAATTAACCATATTGTGGTTGCCACAATCATGTAAATAGTTACTGTGACTATAATATTGTTAAAAATCTTGTAACACTATTTAAATGGTTACAGTAACCATGGCCAATTATATTTATTTTCTGCGTGTACCCAAATCTTTAAAGTCGAAAGTAGTGTATTCTGTCGCCATTTTAGAATACTTCTGTTGACGATTTTCTATGAGAAAGAATGAGAAACATGTTTCTAGAGAAACCTTTGGTATTATAAAAAAAAATCATATATAAATTTTACTAATATGTCTAATATAACTTTACTGTGACACATGTTTTCATGTTTTTTTTAAAAAATTTAAGAAAAAATAATTAAGTATATCAACAAAATATTCTGTATCAGGCAGCTGCTAAAGGCATGTGTAACCTAATAACAGATTAAACACTTCACTAAGAAAAAACCAAAAAAAAAAAATGGTAAAATTTTTCTGAGAAAATATATAACAAAAAAATCCAGAAATCATACAGACACACATACATGCAACACTTGAGATCCTGCATGCTCAATTGTCAGCACACTAAATACATAAACTCTTACTCAAACAAACAAACATTTTTTTGTATACTTCTGTCCATAAAGGTAAAAGACAACGAAAAAACAAAAAAAAAAAAAAACTAAAGGATATTGCGTAATTGTCTAATAAGCGTATAAAAACTTGGGTATTTTATAACATTTACCATTTTACAGGGTTTGAGGAGTAACACATGTGTCTGTCTATTTTTTTATGAGACACAAATATACGTGTTTGTTGTTGCTGTTGTCATACTTGATGCTTGACTGACTGACTAACTCTTCAAGCTTTAGCTGAGCAAAAAAAAAAGAAAATAAAAAAGAGGGCATAAAACCAATCATGGTTGAGTGGTAAGAAAAAGTGCCAAACTTAAAGGAACAATAGCAAGAACTTTATTTCTTGTATATGTATTTTCTATAAATTGTATATAAAAGTATATATCTGTATCTGTTTTTTTCCCTGTTTCACATTCTTCATCTAGATATTTTTTTTTTGGTCTTTTAGTAGTTACTGATGATTTTAAGTTGTTGCTTTGTTGTAGGGTTTTGCCTTTTGGGATTTGAATTTTGTTGGCTTGCAACACATTTTATTTTTTCTTTTTTTCTTTTTTTAGATTTTATTTTTTCTTTTTTTTGTTAGGGAAATGTTCTTTAAGTTTTTTACTACATAATTCTTTTTTTTTATACAAGTTTTGCTGTAGGGGTTTTTTATTATTACCATTTTTTGTTGTTGTTGTGCTGTCGTTAGGGATAATTTGGTAGTAGTTTTTTGTACAAAATTTTCACTTCACATACACGTAATACCTCAACTCTACATGTTTAGGGTTTTGCTTTTTTTTTTGTTGGTATATTATGCTTTTGCAAGCAAAACAATAGTATGCAAGGACTAAATTTTGGTTTCCACATATTTTATAAAAATTATTACTTTGTATCTTTCTTTTTTGTTTTGCTTGAGAATGCTAAGTAAGACCAACATATGCCAGTTTATTATTAAAGTGAAAGTTTTTCTATATTAGGTCTAGTAAGTAATAACAAAAATACCATTTTAAAGTTTTCATAAATTTCTCGTCCACATAGTTTTAATTTAGTTGGTCACTTTTATCATTAAATTATTTTTAGTTTACAGGCACTTTAAAAAATAATATATATGGTTTGATTTTGCTACGTAAGGTTAACTGCAAGTAACTAGTCTTTGTTGTTATACTATTACTATATGTTTTATACTCAAGTCTTTTTGTATTTATGTGATGTGAGTTAGGATGGCTCCCAAAAAGGAAATAAACTTTTCGATTTAACAACTAAACTTTTCAGAGTTTTGCTAGGATGCTTGGTATTGAAGGTTATCGAAATTCAATAAAAATACAATTATAATTCTAAATTTAAGACTGGCTCAAAAAATGTAATACAAATTGCATCAATTCGCTTTCATTACAATACTTATAAATTCCACAAAATTGCATATTTAACTGATCCTTGTTGTGTGTCCAGAGTTTAGGCCAAACTTCATCTAGTTCGTTATTCATTGGACAACCAGAGTTTTCAATAAAAAGGATGGCAGACTGAATTGTCTTGGCAATTAATACCCCTGTAACCCCCTAAAATTCGAATGAGTCGTATCATAATGACAGGTTTTGATCATTATGGATCTGAGATGGTTTCATTAGGAGTCTTAGCGTACATGAATATTTATAGCGAAAAGTTATCATTGGTACTTTATAAATCTCCATATATCCTCTTCCATTATCGGTTTTAAACCATCTGACGAAAATCATCCCAACTCCGATAATATTGGTTCCTTTTTACACTATTGCTTCATCTGTCTAGGATTCATAAGTTCCTACCGCTCTCTACACGAATCATACAGTCCAAAAATGAAATTGGATTACCCAGATCCTGTGTGTCGTCCAAACTTTCCATTGAGTGGAGTGGCATGTCATCAACGAAACTGCTGAATTTAACCCAGTCAACTCTCCTACGATTTCTAAAAGCTGTGGCCTTATATGTAAGATGTAACGTTAAAATTATCCTATGATGATTAGAAAGAGTATTCAAGTGATACCCCCAAGCAAGAACCTATCCTTCATCATTAGTATCTCAATGTGTAATATAAATAACCTGTTCTCTGATTACATTGACAAACTTTACCACGCTTACGTAGAATATTAATAGAGAGAAGGTATTTTAGTAAACACTTACCACTGTTGTTAATGTCCGTCCTCGTCAACATATTATAATGGTCAGCATCACATCGTATGCTAAAACCATGGTCCCCTGAGGGGTGATCGGCTTTAGAGCTGCCGCCGTTCAATTTCCCAATCTGTAATTAGAAAGGAGACAAATATTAATGTTTTTGGCCAAAATAAGTTTCTTTCTTTTTCTTCGTGTTTTAGGGACTTTATGTCTTCAACTTTACTAGTAAGAAGCCGGTATTATTGGGCAGATTCTCACTGAGTTTTTATGTGGGCAAAATCAGTCAAAGTAGATTAGCTTATATTTGCTGACGGCTTGAGAGGGACACAGTCACTTATTCCGACGCTTATGATTCACGATTAATGAACCAGTTCCAGAGACAAATACTTTTCTTTCCTTCGGAAAGAATTCGCCAATTCCAGGGTTTAAGTTTTTAAATAAGCTTAGGGCATTCTTATTATAATCACAAAAGATTTATTGCTACAAAAGAAGCAATTATTTTAACCTAAGGTTAATTAGGTTCTTTTGTGGCTGCTTATAGCTCAGGTCCTGAAATCAAGCTGGCTGTTGGCCGCTTCTAAAAAAAATCAGCCTGTTTACAAATAAACGAAAATGAAAAATAAGAAAAGTGTTATATTCGGCAGTGCCTTCACCAAAGGTAAATTTTTGGTGAAAAAATATTTTTTCCGATTTTGACATTTATATGAGGGCTATGTGAAATAATGGACCGATTTCCATGATTGATACAATCATGTGAATCATAAATTAACCATATTATGGTTACCACAATCATATAAATTATTACTGTGACTAAATATTGTTAACAAAATTGTAAAAATGTTGAAATTTTTACAGTCACTGTTTTTTATGGAACAAATGTCAAAGTGCGATTTACAAATTTTAGTCCTCACTCGCACCTGATCAACAAGAGGGTATTAACTCAAAATTTGAAGACAATTTGAAAATCCGAATACATCATAGTAAGCAAATTCCATTTGCAAATATATCTACATTGGTTTTCGCTTAAATTGTTCCAATTATTACAAAAAAAATCTATTTTTTGAGATAATACAATTTGTCTGAAAAAATGTGAAAAATTTGTTTCTAGAAAGAGTCATATTTCGAATTAAAATCATAAAGTAAAATTAATTTTATCAACAAAACAGTATCAAATCAAAATACAACCAAATTTAAATAAAACAAGTAAGAAAGTATGGTCGGTCAAGCCCGACCAATTAATACCCTACACTAAGTAAATGTTTTTTTTCAAAAACATTTTTCTTTTAAAGTATCAATAAGTGGGTTTTATATGGTCAGTTATGGACCGATCACCATGAAATTAGGTCTTGTGATTTATGTCTATATGAAAGTTATTTCTGTTGAATTTTGTGTGTATACCAACATTTTTAAGAGATTTATGCACGTTAAAGTGATTTTCGGAAGCGGGTCTATATGGGAGCTATGACTAATTATGGACCGATCGTAACAAAATTTGGTGACATGAATTTTTATACCCTACACCACCCACTATGGTGGTGTAGGGTATAAAAAATATAATAGTTTAACAAAATGGCTATAGTTGGCAATAAACTATGTTTTAAAGACTATTGAAAAGGTGGTTCGTAAAGTGACCACTCAACCGCAAAGAGTTAAACCTTCTTACATTTCTTTTGTAAATGTAAAAGCTGTGACGAAAATCAACTCAGCTCCTATAACATTCGTTCTTTTTTGCAAAATTGCTGCACTTGTCTAGTATTCGTTGGTTCCTGCCACTCTCTACACGAATCATAGAGTGCAAGATAGGAATTGAATGTCCAAGAATCTCCATTGAGTGGAGTGACATAGCATCAGTGAAACTTCTGTCTTATCAAGTGTAAGCTGCATCGTTAAAATTATCCTATAATGATTAGAAAGAGTATTCATGAGATACCCCCTACCAAGAACCTATCCTGCATCATTATTATTATCTAAATGCGTAATATCAATGACCTTTTTTCTGATCATATTCAAAAACGTCCCACATTTATGTAGAATATTAATAGATAGAAAGTATTGTAGTAAATACTCACCACTGTGATCATTATGATGATCATTAGCATAGCATTGTCTGCTAAAATCAAGGTCCCCACGTTTACCAATTTACTAGGGTACACGATCGTCTTCATCATAATGTTGATTCGATGATAATATTTCGTGTATTCACAACCACAGTCGCTTTAGAGCTGTTGCCGTTAAATCTTCCTAGCTGTAATAAGAAAGAAGACAAATATTAATATGTTTGGTTATTTCAACATTTTACTTATAAAAATGGTTGTCACAAACATATACTTATTTACTGCAACCATATACTAAATGATTGATACCTCCATGTGAATCGTAAATTAATCATGTTATGGTTACCACAATCATATAACTTCTTACTGTGACTATAATATTGTTAAAAAACTTGTAAAATTGTTGAAATTGTTACAGTAAACATTCACAACTATATTTGTTTTCTCTGCGTGCAGTAACATGATTAGCTCCACATATATTTTATGCTTTTATCTAGGAAACAAAATAAATTTTTGTGCAAGTTGTTCGAAACATTAAAGCCATTTTTTTGTAGCAATTAACTGGAGCCCTCCTAATATGAATGGATATTCTTATATAGTGTAAGAATATGTGTATACTTATATCAAATATGGCTATCATTAACAGCATTAAGGCCTTAATGTGTTTTCTTTTGAAATTTTTTTTGGCCAATATTAAGAAAAACAAGTAAGAGTGTTATATTCGGCTGTGCCGAATCTTGTATACCCATCATCACTATATGGATATTTTTTTATTGTAAATAAAATATTTTTACTAACAAAAGTTTTTAGAAACATTTAGGTTCAACTTGTTTATGTCCAATTTCATCACCATCATAACTATTATAAGACAATTATAGATGTTCAAGTAATTTTCTAAGGGGGCCCTTGTATGGGGACAAATTTCGGCCGACTTACGCCAAGTGCTTAAAACTAATTTGTGCAGCATTTTATCACGACTGCCGCATAATCAATATATTTATGACTGCTCAAATATTATCATAGACCGGTATGGTCTCATTTTAAATACCAAATCAACATTATCAACAGGCAGTATTTATAGAAAATTTCAGCCAGATACTTAGCTCCCTATCGTGTTTTCAACAGACAGACAGACGGAGGGATATAGCTAGATCATCTTAGAATCCTATAAGGGCCCAGAATATGTATACTTTTGTGGGTTTGCAATGAATATTTCAATGTGTTACAAACGGCATAACAAAATCAATATATCCCCCAGATTTTTTGAGGGTGGGTATAAAAACTACAATATTTATGTTCAAATTGTTCTCAAGATTGTTTAGTGAGGTGTTGCAATTCGTTTCCTTTACTTTTCCCTCAAATTATTCTTGTAGTTTTTGTTTCACTAAATCTCGATGATGGCATTACGGTTGTGAATAAAATAAACTTTATACACGTTTTCTTGCGTCTTTTTCCGGGTTTAATTTTTTGTTTGCCTTTTTTTCGTTCTATTTCTAGTCTAAACTGATAGAGCGTATGACATCTCAATGTAGGATATAGAAGATAGAAAAAAAAGAAGAAGATTTATTTGACCTTTGTCACATTATTTATCTTACTTTGGTTTGAATTTTTATTTATTGCCCCAAACAATACCATACCCCAACAAAAATTTCATAGAAATATTGTATTTTGTCGCTACAAAAAAAACAAACTCCTCTACTGCCAGCTTTTCTCCTTCTCTACAGCAGATACTGAACTGTGACATGATGGTATTTTGAGGATTGAACAGATGTTTGTTGTATTTACACGCATGGGAAAATAGACAGTTAGTATCTGATGTTGGGTATTTATTTGCGGAAATATGTTGTGTGTTTTAATAAAATAAAACAAATTTGGGAATGAAGTTTTAAATATTTTTTTTGTTAGAATTATTTTCAAACTCTAGTGTTGTTAAATTAATCTTATTGTAATATAACTGTTGCTGTAGGTTAAACTGCAATCGACTTTTACTTTTATTTATATTTTTGTGTAGCAATTTCCCTTGTTATTCTCATTTTAAATTTTAACAGCTGACAGTTATGCCCTCCAATCATTATTGTGTAAACTCAATATGTTGATTCAATGAGAATGAAAGGGTTTGACAAGCCCCAAGCATATCAATTTTTAAGTAGAGTGTAAATGGGATTTGCTTTATTTTGCTTTGCAGCTTTAGATGAATTTATTTTGTGGCCAAAATCATGATTTTTATTTATTTTTTCTCTGTAAAAAAGCAATAAAATATTAATGGAATTTATTTAAATTTAATTCCTATTTATTTGCGTTTAATATTTGGGAAAAAAGGTCAAACTTGTCATTCATAAATGTCGAGATTAGTTTCTATTAAAAAAATTAAATTATTAAATTTATTTCTAACACTAACATTTAAAAGAGCTGAAATTTTAAACATTAAATTTATTTCATTTATGTGCAAACACTTTAAATTCTCATTCAACAAAAGTTTGTTTCAAATTTTTGTTTTCTCCAAAAAAAATAAGAAAAAACATAACAGAAAAATCAACGTTTTAATAAACTTATTGTGCTAGTTGATGCAGAAGAATTTTTAGTTTCAAAACCCCATAAAAAGGTGCTTGAATTTTATTGTCATTATTATTGAAAGTAAACAACAGACACAAAAAGTTTTCTCTAAAATGTCAAACTTTTTCTAAAATCAACTACCAACTCATGATTTCTATATTAAATTAAAATGTGTTGCTGTATACAATAAAAACGAATATTTTCTGTTATAGATAGAAATGTCAAAGGTTATCAATGAGTTGGAAAACATTTTTGTTTTGTAGTTCTATTTTATAAATTTGTGGTTATTCTTCTTACAGATAGATGATGTATATATTTTATTTGTTAAAATAAGTTTAAATGACTTTTAATGGTTGTTGGTTGTTGAGCTTGCCCCCTACCCCCGCAAAAATATTGTTTAATCAGGCATAAAAAACAAATTTAATGGCATTGAATATTTAAGTAATTACCTATAAGTTTACGAATACTGTTTGTTGGTAAATCGTATTTTTATGAAACTTTTAGTTATCCAAATAGTCATTCATTGGTTCATTTACTTTAATCTGGCAAGACACACACACAAACAACTAATTTTATTACAAATGTAACAATTGTCCATAACGGAGTATTAAAACATTAAGGACATTAAGTGCTGGTTAATCAACTGAATAATTAATGAAATATTCTGAAGGTTTATTAACAATTTCTAGCTGTATTACTCCTTTACTTTAGTTTCATTATGCAGATGGGCAGAGTTCATTTGAATGTTAATTAAAAAGGACAGTACAAAGGACAGTAAAGATAAATACATATATATTTTTTTCAATTTATTTGTTTTAAACTGTTTTAATATGAAGCTTTTGAACACGTTACCACCATTTTGCTCCAAACTATTTAGAGCATGACTTAACAAAGTAAGAGAGCTATAATCAGCTTTGCCCAATTTTATATACCCTTCACCAAATTATACTTCAAAATACAAATTTTAAATATTTTTAGGTAAACAAAAATTTTTTTTTTCATTTTTTGGAACAAAATTTTTTTCGAATTGTTTTTTTTTAAATTTTAAAATTTTCTTTTTTAAATTTCAAAAATATTTTTTTTTTAAATTTTTAAATTTTTTTTTTTGTTTTTTTTTTCAATTTTTGAGAGCATGACTTAACAAGTAAGAGAGCTATATTCGGCTGTGCCGAATCTTATATGCTAGTGTTGCCATTTTGACGCTTTTCTGGTATTTTATGACGCTTTTTTGGTCTCGTTACCCTTTTATTTTTTCCAACGCTTGACGCTTTTTCCATATTTTGTGGCGCTTTTGGTGCTTTTTGTTAAAACCATGTGATTTTGTAACAAATCAAACTTATAAAAGATCTGGGGGCTAATTATCGCAGTCGAAACGATCGAATACTTATTCGAACGTGCGTTTTTTAATTTTTGGTTTTCTCATAATTGATATCGAATAAATTGTATAGAAAATTAAAATGTTTGCGTTCGAAATTTATTTCGATTATGCGTGAGACAATTTGCCCCCTGAGTATTTCATTAAAATCGTTTTGTGGCCCGGTGATGATGATGATTATTAAAAAGATGTATTTGAAAATAAAATTGTTTTTCTATAAAAAGTTATTTTTATTGAATTGTTATTTTATTTTAAGGTTTTATTTACTCCTAAGTAAATAATAAAATAAATAATTTAATTCAAAATTTAAACCTGCTTTTTATATTTAAAGTTTTTTGCTTTTTACCCTTGTTTTGAGTGTCAATTTTATTATCGTTTTTACACGTTTTGAATGTGTTATTTGCAAAGCGAAAAAATAAATTATTTTAAAAATTTTAAAGCGAATAAAACATTTTTTTTTTCCAAAGTTGTTTTTTCATTTTTTGGAAATTTTTTTTTTTCGAATTGTTTTTTTTTTAATTAAATTTTTTTTTTTTAAATTTGAAAATTTTTTGTTAATATTTTGCGAAAAAAAATGTTGGTGAAAAAAAAATCGGGTTACAATTTTTTTTCCGATTTTGACCCATTGTAGGTCCAACTTACTATCGTCTTATATACGTTATTGCAAAGGTCTTTGAAATATCTATTATTTGATATCCATATTGTATCCATTAATGACTTAGTAATCCAGGTATAGGTAAAAAATCGAGGTTCTCCTCGAGGTTATATATCACCCATTTGTACACCGATTTTCTCGATCTTAAATAGCAACCGAGCCATGCGCAAACTAGCAATAGCGGGCATGGCACCTCCCAAAGATATGACAATTTATATATAGGGGAAGTTATAGCAGCAATCAGTGTTATTATTTAGTATAGAAATGCGCGGACTACCAACAATATTAAGAAAATGTTAAAATTTGTATAAAATTAAAAACCTTATATATTTTCATTGTCAAGTGAACCAACTTTTGAAATCGGTGTCTTTCGATCAGCATACAAGTTTTGACTTTTTTGGTAAAATCAATTTTTTTTTGTTTTTGACTTTTTTGGTAAAATCAAATTTTTTTTGCAAAATCTAAAATGGACCATTTTTTTATTTTTCTCAAAAATTCCCATTTTTAAAAAAAGTCAAAAAATATTTTGATTTTGGAGAAAAATGTCAAACATTTTTGGAATATAACGTCGTACATACGAAATGTAAAATTTTGTATGACTCTGCGGTTTAATTTAATTTTATTTAAAAAAATAAGAAAATTTGTAGCTACATTTTGTTATTACGAATTTGTATTTACTTAATTAATATACTTAATATTTATATAGTTTATGAATTTGTATTAACCTTGAGAAACTGGCTATAACTACGAAAAACTATTTCATTCTATTAATTGGATTGGCATTCATTGTTTGTTGCTATTTTAAAATAAATAAACCAAAAACAATCTAAAAGTTAAATACAATTTAATTAGAACAGAGTATTAAAATCTGTTATTTATGAAGTATTTATTTTAAAAATAGTAATCATAATAATAATAATATTATGTGGACCGAAATAATTTGAAATGTAAATATTTTTGTTTTATATTAATAAAACATACAATTAAATGTATATAGAAGAAGGACACTTGGTTAAATAATAACATATTTATAAATTGCTACAACTATTATTTGTGCTTATATACCTTTTAAAACAAAGAAATATTTTATAGTTAATAAAACCCTAAATAAGCAATTTTCTATTCTATTACTATATGTTTGAACTTAATTTTCAATTTCAATTTTTAATTAAGTTATAAATAAAGTACTTTGTTACTGTAACATTCAAAATAGTTGCCCAAGAAAATCCTGCTTAATAACTCTATTATATTTAATAATGCATTTACAGTTTATTAAATTCATTTTAGTTTTCTACCATAATAATAATAATCCTTTAATATGTCTTTGTGGGAGTAACTTCCCTTTTGTGGCAAACTATTTATTTTCATGCATAATAGTAGTAGAGTACTTATTACATACATATTTTAAAATTTAATAAACTTTGAGGTTTTTAATGTTTTTATTGTTGTTTCATATTTAAGTAAATATGTTTAAGTAAACTTTGAGTGCACACACATGAATGTATGTAGTTTAATAAATATTTGAACATAAGAATAGTCTTATTTGTTTACAGCAAATAAAGTGTAAACAAGTTTTAATAAAATTTTATATTTGGGGTATTCAAACGGTCTGCTATTAAGTCATATTTTCATTATGTCCTAATATATTATGATAGTTTAAAAAAATTTTGTTGTGTTTGACACAAAAAAGTTCTGAAGTAATACAAATTTTTGTACTATTAGTCAATTCATAAGGTCTCTTATCATGTCATATTGTCTCAATGTCCTAATATTTCACAATGGTTTTTATAGGTTTTCAAGCAAAAAATGTCCTAAAATAATACTACTCTGTATGCTATGTTTATTGCGTTATCGTAACCAACCAGCAGAGACCTGAGCCGCATGCCTAAGAGTCGGTTAAGCTGAGCCGCCGAGTCGTAATATACATATTAGGACATTATGATAATATGACTGATAAGAAACCTTGTGAATTGAACATATGTGTATTGTTTTGTCGTAAAATACAACTTTTTTTGTTTGAAGCACAACAAAAAATTGTTTAAACTATCATAATATATTAGGACATTATGACAATATGACTTAATAGCAGACCGTATGAATACCCAATTGTTTTTCCTTATAGAATTTTTTACTTAAAATGAATTGTACGCCTATGCAGGGAGATATGTGGTAAATTTTCAATTTAAATGGTCGCTTTGGACCAAATGCTAATAACACAGGGCAACAGAATCGAAAAACACTTAGAGGCTTTTTAAACCACTACACAATTTTGACATATTGTGGTTCCACTAGTACAAATATAGTCCAAATTTTAAATTCTATGGAGAGGTTTTTTAAAAAAAAAAATTTTAAGTAAAATTGTGATTGTTTTTATACGTTTCTCAATTAATGATAACTCAAAAACTGTCACTCCGATATTATTAAAGTAATCTTAAAAAAATGGCCTTTAGCCTTTAATTCGTTTATATATTTCGTTTTAATAGCCTCAGTAGTTTCGGAGTTATAATAACAAATTGAAGCAAAAACAAGTAAGAAAGTATGATCGGTCAATATAATACCCTACACTAAGTAAAAGAACAAAAACACTTTTCTTTTAAAATTTCAATAATTTATATTTTTGAGTGATTTTCGGAAGTGGGCCTTATATGGGGGCTATGACCAATTATGCACCGATCACCATGAAATTAGGTCGTGTGATTTATGTCTATATGAAAGTTTAGTATGTTGAATTTTGTGAGTATACCAAAATTTTTACGCGATTTATGCACGTTAAAGTGATTTTCGGAAGCGGGTCTATATGGGAGCTATGACTAATTATGGACCGATCGATTCATGGTGACATGAATTTTGTGTATATGAAACTTATTTGGAGCGGAATTTGTGGAGATACATGTAGAAATTAAACATTTATGACCGATAAAGTCCAATTTCGGGAGGACATTTGTATGGGGGCTAGGTGAAATAGTGGACGGATTTCAGCCAGTTTCAATAGGCTTGGTCCTTGAGCCGAAAAAATAATATGTACCAAATTTGATCGAAATATCTTCAAAATTGCGACCTGTACTCTGCGCACAAGGTTTACATGGACAGCCAGCCATCGCTTAATCGACTCAGAAAGTGATTCTAAGTCGATCGGTATACTTTAAGGTGGGTGTTAGACTAATATTTTTGGGCGTTACAAACATCTGCACAAGCGCATAATACCCTCCCCACTATGGTGATGTAGGGTATAACAAGTAAGAAAGTATGATCGGTCAAGCCCGACCATATAATGCCCTACACTAAGTAAAAGAGCAAAAACACTTTTCTTTTAAAATTTCAATAATTTATATTTTTGGGTGATTTTCGGAAGTGGGCCTTATATGGGGGCTATGACCAATTATGCACCGATCACCATGAAATTAGGTCGTGTGATTTATGACTATATGAAAGATAACTATATTGAATTTTGTGTGTATACCAACATTTTTAAGTGATTTATGCACAAGTGATTTTCGGAAGCGGTTCTATATGGGAGCTATGACTAATTATGGACCGATCGTTACAAAATTTGGTGACATGAATTTTGTATATATAAAACTTATTTGATGCGCAATTTGTGGAGATACATTTATAAATTAAACATTTATGACCGATAAAGTTCAATTTCGGAAGGACATTTGTATGGGGGCTAGGTGAAATAATGGACCGATTTCAGCCAGTTTCAAAAGGCTTGGTCCTTGGGCCGAAAAAAAAATATGTATTAAATTTGATCGAAATATCTTCAAAATTGCGACCTGTACTCTGCGCACAAGGTTTACATGGACAGCCAGCCAGCGAGCCGACCAGACGGACGGACGGACATCGTTTAATCGTCTCAGAAAGTGATTCTAAGTCGACCGTTATACTTTAAGGTGGGTGTTAGACTAATATTTTTGGGCGTTACAAACATCTGCACAAACGCATAATACCCTCCCCACTATGGTGGTGTAGGGTGTAAATATGTTTTTTACATGAAAATAGCTAATTTTTTTTATTTTAAAAAACTCCCGAAAAATTTAAAACGGCAGAAATTGTTCAGATTAATTAACTTATCGCAAAGCTATATATAATAGCAGTAAAAGGAAATATCGAACATAAAAATTGATTAATTCTTTACGAATTTATTCACATTTAAGTGAATTCGCTCATTTTCATAAAATTTTAGTTTTTTGTTTGATATACATACATAAAATTGAGTAGTTAATGTTATTCTATCGATTGCTCAATGCTATGTACAAATTTTCACACATATATAGCATTTCAATCGGCTCAGTAGTTTCGGAGTTATAAAAACAAATTGGAGCAAAAAATATATTTTTTACTTGAAAATAGCATTTTAAATTGTGCATAAATTGTTCAGATTTATTGCTTTATCGCAAAGCCACATATAAATAAATTAAGTATCGATCATAAAAATCGATGAATTCTTTTCGACATTATTCGCAATTAAGTAAATTCCCTCATTTTCATAGAATTGAAAAATTAGGTAGCCACGATGCATTATATAGTGGTTAGTCATGCCTTTTTTAGCTGTTGACCTGTGTAATGATCATAAGATGTTTGCACTAGTTTGGCAAACTATAAGCTATATTATTGCCATATATAATTAAGCGGTATCACCAAGTCTGAATTAGCTGTTGGCCAAAAACTGATGACACCATAGATTTTCAGAATTTTTGGAGGATCATAAAAAAAAATTGGTCACCAAAATAGGCAAATTGAGTATAGGGATTTACTACCCTTTGGAGGTAGCGTCGAACCTATACTGTCATGATAGTGTGTTTTTCCAAAAGTCTTCATTTGTTGCACTGTGTAATTTTTGAGATTCCACTGATTTTCAGAATTTTTGGGGGCCCATAAAAAAAAATTGCTCACCAAACTAGACAAACTGAGTATAGGGTTTTACTACCCTTTGGTGGTAGCTTCGAACCTATACTGTTATGGTTGTCTGTTTTTCCAAAAGTCTTCATTTGTTGCACCTTGTTATTTTTGAGATCCTACTGATTTTCAGAATTTTTGGGGGCTCATAAAAAAAAATTGTTCACCAAAATAGACAAACTGAGTATAGGCTTTTACTACCCTTTGGTGGTAGTATCGAACCTATACTGTCAAGATAGTGTGTTTTTTCAAAAGTCTTCATTTGTTGCACTGTGTAATTTTTGAGATTCCACTGATTTTCAAAATTTTTGAGGGCCCATAAAAAAAATTGGTCACCAAAATAGACAAACTGAGTTTAGGGTTTTACTACCCTTTGGTGGTAGCTTCGAACCTATAAAGTCATGATCGTGTGTTTTCCAAAAGTCTTCATTTGTTGCACTGTGTAATTTTTGAGATTCCACTGATTTTCAGAATTTTTGGGGGCCCATAAAAAAAATTGGTCACCAAAATAGACAAACTGATTCGGTAGTAGAGGCGAACCTATGCTGTCGTGGTCGTGTGATTTTCCAAAAATCTTAATGCTCAGAGTAATTTGTGGCTGTCTTATATTTAAAAATTTATAATATAGTTAATTAATTCCAGGTGAATTTTTAAAAATACATACTTTCACCACCACTTTAAAATCATTTAAAATCTTTACCCAATCAGCTTTAGCT
The DNA here is from genome assembly GCF_958450345.1 of Calliphora vicina. NCBI lineage: Eukaryota > Metazoa > Arthropoda > Insecta > Diptera > Calliphoridae > Calliphora > Calliphora vicina. The sequence goes on along the minus strand of NC_088782.1, from coordinate 28,863,771 downwards.
CTTCTGCCGTTCATGCTTAATCCCTTACAAAACTTTCTTCCTCATTTTGCAGCTGCATAAAACCCTCAACATATTAATTTTAAGCCCCTACTTTAAATTTTTCATATTAAAAAATAAAGAAAAAATATATAAATCCAACACCTACCTACACAAACAACCAATTTATTCGATACACCACAACACTCTAGATAAAATATCACTAGAGATGAGCAAACAAACAACCTTCGTATCAGTCAGTGATAAGCATTTTGCCATCTATCCTCTGAACATGCATAAAAATAAAATGGCTGCTTATAAATTAATGTTAAATAAAGTTCAAACTTACCTTCATTAATGTTCAGCTACATGTGAGATAATATAAAATAATATTTAATAACAAGTAGGGGATGCTAACCTGTATAAAATGTTATGTAGGTTGTTTATTTAATGTTTACAAAAGGTAAATATTTATATTCAAATCTACCCTCGTATTTAAAACCATTACCTCACAGTAAATTATGTATGTCAACAGTGGGAAAAAGGTTTTCTTTTGAATTATTTTTCTCTTCCTGTCAACTAATTCCATCAACTTTAGATTAAAACTCAACACGTGTCTGTAAGTTTTAAACCTTTTAACTTTTCCATAAATTTCTTAGTCAAAACTGACATTTCATTACCTTTGATTTTTACTTATCTCCGTGTAATCTGTTTGACACTTGCTGCTGTTAATAGTGGGTCAATATTAAGGAAAAATAAAGAAACAGAAATACATTTATTTCTAACTGCAGTTAAAGTAACTTTTCTAATAGTCTTTTAAAATTGTTTTATTTATTCATTTGTGAGAAAAGCCTTTTAAAGTTTTGTGACAAACAATTTATAATTTCAATTGCAATTTTACATGCAATTTACATTTAAATGTCATCAGTTTTTTTTTTATTTTTATTTCAAATGAAGTTTTGTCTACTTTGTGTTAATTCAAAGAAATTTGTTGCTGACTATTAGAAATTTTAGGAAATGAGTAATTTGGGTAAGTTAAAATTAATAAAAGAAAAAAGTCAAAAATTGATTGGGTTAATGAATTAAAATGAGGATTTTTATTAAAATTTTTTGCTTTTATTTAAAACATTTGTACAATATAAATTGATTCAAAGTATTGACAATTGTTAGCTATGACATTTTCCCCATCTTTCTGGTAATATATGGATTCCGAGTTGAAAGAACTGTTCTTCTTTTGAGGCCAAGAACGACTCAATCCAATTTCGGAGACTCTGTTCTAAGGCGAAGCGTATCCGAAAGAGAGCGATCTGCATCGATCAAAACCAATAATAGTCAGAAGGAGCACGGTCTGGACTATGAAGCGGGCGAGGCAAAACTTCACAACCGTTTCATTCTAAATACTTTTTAAGAGGTATTGCAACATGTGGCCAAGCATTGTCATTACGGTTTCATGCATGACCGAATATTCTAGGCGATTTTCGGCAAATCTTTTCCTCAAACGAATCATTTGCATTCGGTATAGGTTCTCTGTGATGGTCTGGCCAGATTTTAGAAGCTCAAAATATATAGGACACTTTGGCTCCCACAAAATACAGAGAATTGCCTTAGCGCCATGGATATTTAGCTTTGGTTTCGATTCGGCTGGTTGGCCGAAATAATGATTTTCTTTTATGGCATTCCAACATTATTTCACAAATACAAAATCGTCTTTCAAGGTCTCTCGGCATCAATTCGTATGGTATCCAATTTTCCTGTTTTTGGATGACTCTTGCTACTCGCAAAAGCTCTGAAATTGCTGCTTGAGTAGCTCCCAATTAATTTCTAAGTTCCTGTTGAGTTTGAGAAACATTTTCATGGAGTAATTCTTGGTCTTCAAACTTTTTTGGCTGGCCTGGGTGATCTTTAACTTCCGTGTCAAAAGCACCACATCTGAACCGCGCAAACCATCTCTCGCTCATTGACCCCGATGAAGCAGATTCATGATAAGCTTTGGTGAGCAATCGGTGTACTTGAGCGGCATTTTTTTAAAACTAGAAAATAAAGCAAAACTTCCAGCATATGAAGCTTTGTTGGCACAAAATTCGACATTTTCGAAGCAAAAAAAAACTTTTTTTTTACGCAATAGTGTTCGATAACTAAGTGCGAATAAATGACAGATAAGTAGCCTTCAAAATGATTTATAAGTTATTAAAAGCTGAAACCTGTAAATCCTGCATATATTCTGGGTCCTCTTAAGATTCTAGCTATGTCCGCCCGTCTTTCCGTCTGGCCTATCACCATATATTCAAAATAAGATGTTGATTGTCATCGCACCATCAAAAAAACTTACATTGTTTACCCTTGTGTGTTATTTTTCACACATACGTTATGTCTATATATTTTACACCAGCAAAATAAATCATAATTAACCATCAAATTAGTTTTTCTTCAACATATTTTACACAAGCATTTCGGAAACCGAAAAATTTTAATATAAAAAAGGAAGAAAAAAAAATTAAAATAAATTTATATTTATTTGATTCAAAACGCTCATTCCCTTCCAAATGGTTGACCAGGATCCGTGCCTGTCTTATATAATAAACCTTTTTGGCAGAAACAGGACATTTTGAAACAAAAATTGATGTTGCTAGTGCAAAATACATGAAAATTACATATGTGTGGAAAACCACACAAGAGGGTAAAAACTTCACTTTTTAAATATTTTGATGTCAAACAATTTTTAAATAAATTAATGTGTTTTACATGATAAATTGATGCAGCAGCAAAAGTCAAGCCATTTCATAAACATTTCTTATTATTATTTTTTCTTTTAAATTAATTAAAAAGAATAATTTTGTGTGATTTACCTACCACACAATGTTGAGATTAGGATTAAGTGTTACATACTGAACCACAAATGAGGTTAATACAGGGTATATATTTTTATTCAAAGACCACCCACCCATTTATATCAGCTGTATTATTAATTAACATATGTATATTCCTCGGATTTTTTTTTACTTTCCTTAAACCTTTCAACAAAAATTTCAATGACAAAATCCTTTATTCCTAGAATTTTAATTACCCACTTTTTGTTTGGGTTTTTTTCACATATTTCCCACTTTCATCAAGAGATAAACTTTTCAGCAATTCTGACACAAAAATATAGTTCTTAACCATTTTCCATATTTCTGTTTACCATGACTAAATAAAACAACACAAATGACCAATTTGTTTTTCTAAGTGAAAAAAACGGAAAATTTTGTTTTAAGTGAAGAATAACTAAGTGGTGGTGCAGGAGAGAGGAAGAGACATTTGTAGGGACTTGGTAATAAAAGTGAAATGAATTTATAATTCTACGAGACCATTTAGCTAGAATACGGTATGAATGGGTAGAAAATAATACTTATTTATCATATATTTAACATAAATATGTATATACAACACAAATGAATGAGTAAATGATAGAGTGAGTGAATGACTGGACACTTTTTGCCATAAACGAAAAACTCATTAATTATTCATTAGAAGTTATTGTAGCTAAACTGTAAACTACTTGTCACTGCTACCACTACTGCTAAATGATACCTACCTACACATCAACACATAACCATTCAATTTCCAACAGTTGTTATAATAACATTATTGAAATACAGTTATATGCGTGGCTAAATTTATAAGAAACTGTAAAAAAATGACTGAAATAAATATATATTTCACAGTTCAGTTTCAGTACTCTAATTTATATAATATATTATTTACCCATCTTTTACAACTGTCTTTTAGTTACTTATAAATTTAGCCATTTCGACATAAATTTACATATTTGTTTAAATATACAAACATACATTATACATGTATACTACATACATATTTATGTAGTTATGTTGAAGTTCAAAACCTTTTTTACTCTTTAGTCACTATAAATACAAATACATATTGAAACTTTAGCTTTGCAATAATGCATATTAGACCTGGCCTTCAAAAATAGATTTGCTTTGCATTTAATTTTAGTATAAACGATTCATATTTTCTAGAAAATCAACTTTCTAAAAAGGTATAAAACGTGAATATCGTGTGAAAACTAACTAAGTTATACACATTTTATCAGACCACATGTTAAGCAAAAAATGCTAGTTTATACAGTTTTTACGAATTTTTATATAAACAAGTAGAGATCTATATTCTTCTGTGCCGAATCTTATATACCCTTCACCAAATTATACTTTAAAATAAATTCTTTTAGGTAAACAAAATTTAATTTTTTTTTTAATTGTTTTTCAAAATGTTTTTTTTTTGAAATTGTTTTCTATTTTTTTTTTAAAAAATTTTTTCCAAATTTTTAAAAAAGTTTTTTTTTTAAATTTTTGTTTTTTTTTGGAAAAAAAATGTATGACAAAAAAAAATTTTTGATGAAAAAAAAATTCGGGTTAAAAAATATTTTTCCCGATTTTGACCCATTGTAGTAGGTCCAACTTACTATAGCCTTATCTACATCATTGCAATGGACTTTGAAATATCTATCATTAGATATCCATATTGTCTATATTAATGACTTAGTAATCCAGATATAGATCAAAAATAGGTCAAAAATCGAGGTTGTCCCGGTTTTTATCTCATATCTCCGCTGATTTTAAATAGAAAACTTCTCGAAAGCATGCATTATTGAAGATTTGGATCCCGAAGATATCTGGGGTCTTCAGAAAAGTGATTTCAACAGACAGACGGACATGGCTTAATCGACTCCGCTATCTATAAGGATCCAGAATATATATACTTTATAGGGTCGGAAATGTAGAAATTACAAATGGAATGACAAACTTATATATACCCTTCTCATGAAGGTGAAGGGTATAAGTATAAGTAAACTGTTAACAATAAAGTAAATTTGAATAAAAAAATATTTTTACGATTAACACGAACAATACTTGGCTCCAAGGCGTCAATTGAATCGTTTATTTTAAAAACCAGTCAAGCAACAAAAAATCCAAAGTTGAGTTATTGGGCGATTATTGTTGTGTAAAGGTAAGGCCCATTTCGAAAATCACTCACGAATATAAATTGTTGAAATTTTAAAAGAAAAATGTTTTTGCTTATTTACTTAGTGTAGGGTATTATATTGTCTGACTTGATTTCTATTGATATTAATGTTTTCTATCTTGTTTCAAAGATAATATTTTCTTGAAGGTACGAATGATTTAAAACATTTAAACAATATTATTTAAATATCAAAATTTTTGAAAAATTCGGAAAAATTACCATTGCTAGCTATTTGATTGGCCTCAAATTACCATTAAAGATCTTTGAAAAACTAATCTTTTTTTAAGAGCAGGTCTATTGCACACCTTTGTTTGTGTTAGAGTGTCTGTATAAGACACATATACTTACAATGTATAAATATAATGGGTTTATATACCTTTTAACGTATGCAAAAACCAATATTCTTTTGTATATTTATAAATACATCTATCTACATACATAAGTAGTTCATGTATTTCTTTATGTATATAAATACATAAATACAACTACATGCCTGTATATGGTAGTAAATGAAAATACATCGTATCATCCAAACACATTAGATTATTTTAAACATCATTATATGTAGTATAATTTTAACTGAATTTTTAATAATAACTTCATTTGGATTTTAAGAAGAATTACTACAGAATATACCAGATTAGGTAGGATGTTCTGGAAGGATTTTGATTTTATGATAATAAGTCAGTTGATATTTCAAGACCTCCTGATATATTTCTATGGTCTTGCGTGGTAATACTGTGTATCAAAATTGTTAGCTAACTCTTTTACAGATCTGTCTTGTATGTAATTCTAAACGTATTTTCTCTATGTTAAGTGTAAAGGGTCAAAATAAGTTTATATAGCCATGTACAATATGTATTCGCACAAATGTTCTCTAATATACACATTTTCACACAATTTACATACACATAAAAACATTAGGGAGCCATAAAAAACTCTGATTTTCTAAACTAAAGTTAAAGTTTACTTTATTTGAAGATAGTATTTGTCAAAATTTTCGTTGTAGGATAAGTAGCTAGATGAAAGGATTCAATTGGTTGCCCGAAATCTTTAACATGTTCACAAAAGTGACCTCGCCAATAGACAGTCAGGACAAGTCCTGGGGCTACTGACTCCCATAGTACTATATAAAGATTAATGATTCAATAGATTCATTGCTTCTTAAAGAAAATTGTTGTTATAAACGGAATGTGGTGTGTAAATAGAAAAGTATAATTTTTATTTAAAAAAAAATAAAAAAAAAATTTAGAGAAATTGAGAAGAATGGAAAAAATAAACATAATCTTATTGTTAAATGTTTCAAAGTTGATTCGTCCATATTAATATTACCAGCCGCTTTTTGGCGAGTATAAACTATAGCGTCTATAAACTAAACTATAAACTAGAGCGAGTTTGGCGACCATAAGCTAGAGCGACTATAAGCTATAGCGACTACAAACTGTAGTGACTATAAACTAGAGCGTCTATAAACTAACCCCCATATGCATAAACAGTTTATAAATTTATCAAAGGTTTATGAAACAGATTTTGTATGGAAATTTTGTTTTATAAAACTTTGATAAATTTATAAACTGTTTATGCATATGGGGGTAACCCTCTACAAACTCGAGCAACTATTAACTATACTGACTATAAACTTGAGCGACTATAAGCTAAGGCGAGTATAAACTATAGTGTCTGTAAACTAGAGTAAGTATAGCGACCATATGCTACAGCGACTATAAACTAGAGCGACTATAAACTAAATTGACTATAATATAGAGCGAGTATAAACCATAGCATCTATAAGCTATAGCAAGTATAGCAACTATAAGCTATAGCGACTATAAACTATAGTGGCTATAAACTACAGCAACTATTAAATATAGCGACTATAAACTAGAGCGTCTATAAACTAGAGCTACTGTGAATTATAGCGACTATAAGCATATATATCGTTTATAAACTAGAGTTAGTATAGCGACTAGGGTATTCATTCGACTATGATCGATCGATTAATCGAATAATTTTTTACGTATAATTATTCGAACAATTTAAAAATGGCCATTTTCGAATAACGAATAATTCGAACAATTTTATGTAGAATAATCGAATAAATGTTCATATATATTTAAATTTATTAAATTGCTTAAAATTTTTCATAATTTCAAATTTAAATATGTAATAATGACTCACAAAAATTGTATTGTTTCTGAAATTCGACAAATAATTAAAGACAAAGGGACTTTCGATCACTGTAGATGAGTGTTCCGATAGCTTCTTATATAAATATTACTGCAAGAAGTTATAATTCTGAAAACAAATCTTTCAAATTTTTAACTTAGGACTTGAACCAATGAAAATAAAAGGTACAGAATAAAATATTTGTTATTTAGCTGGCGAAATATTCGAACAATCGCATTTAATAATCAAAATTTTAACATAGATTAAAGTGGAGTTGAATGTGGTGGAGAATGTGATTTAGAAACGGTCGTCGAAAGTGATATTGAGGATGACATTTATAATGATGACATTGAAATAGATGAAGGCCATGATCTTAAAATATATGTATATAAGTTATGTTATTAACAGTGTTGCAAAATATTTAATAAATCGAATGATAAACACAAATATTGAAAACAAACGTTTTGTTTCAAGAAAAGCATGGAGTTCGTTGAACATCTTTGCCTAACATGGTAATAAACTTTGTTCGTATTTGTAAATGCGTCAATTGTGCACTGCCTGACTTCAAATTAGCCACGTTCACTGACAATGATATCGAACTTTGGACAGATTCCCTTTATTGTGTAATTCCCCATGACCACTTTATTAAGCAAAGATTCGGCCACGTTGATAGAAATAGTAAATAATTAGTTTACTAAAGAATTAGATACTCAATTTAAAACCGGAATTAATGAACGACATAAAAACTTTTTTAATACGTTTATATTGTATTTGAATTCAGGATCATGCCCAACTAGCTCAAATTTTTTAAAGCATAGCTCCAAAATGGAAACTAAAGGGTTTGCTAGTCAATTGTTTTGTAGATTGTTTGGGAGTTAATCTGATCAGAATATTTCTGTTGAAAATTTAATGATGTACTTTGTTTTCGAATGTTTTTTAACATTATCAATACTTGAATTGTTAACTTTAACGTTAGTTTTTGTTTTTGTTTAACAATAAAATATTAAAAACCGACATCAAAACTTTTTTAAAAGAATTTAAATTATTCGATTAATTTTAAACGTGTGATCGAATTATTCGAACAAGTTAAAATCTCTTATTCGAATTATTCATTTTAGTCGAACAAGAGAAGAATCGAATAATTCGAATACCCTAATAGCGACCATCGACTATGATGACTATGAACTATAGCGACTATAAACAAGAGTGTCTATAATCTAGATCGACTATAGTAACTTATAAAAGCAATTATATAACAGATAATATAGTCATTATACGACAACTTCTAAGTAGTGCACATACCATGTCATTCAGTAACTGAAGATCGTTATTAAGTTTATGCTGGGTGTATATGAAGAAAAACTACATATCAAATATGAGAAAAGTAACAATAAACTGAAAAATAACTTTTTATTCTTTCATACAGTTCATCAACGGCTAAAGATTAGCATAATCCAACATTTTGAGCAGTGGCATCTTAAAATTCATTAAACCTTAATTTTAAATAGAAACATCATTAACTTTTTCCAAGTTATACAAACAGGACCACCCTAAGACACATATGTACATAAAAATATACACAAACACATGTTAAACTTATAAGCATAACCTCAAAATACAAAATGAAAAGGACGAAAAAAAAACAGAATAAAATACAAAAATACCCGTAACGCGCAACTAAGTTAAGGATTTATGGCATACAACTCATTTTATATGATGATGGCTTATGAGACGTAACCGTAACATTTGAATACTTGTACCTTTTGCTCTTACTACTACCTCTACAGCTTTTCAATGGAATACCATGGTATAGAAACTAAAATAAACATACAGATGCATGTATGCTTCTATGTATAAAAGCGAGTATTTGTGTATTTATTTATTTAAAATCATGTGTATGTGAATATGTTTGTAATTGTATTTGTAAAGGGAATTTTAAGACGGTTATGTGAAGTTAATGCGGTTAAAATGTTAAATTTTTCCTTCCCTTTTGTTTTCCTGTGTTGCTTTAAACAAGGTAAATTTTCAAAAATTTCATAAACTGAAATCAGCTTAAAAATTATACATATTTACATTGTCTGCTTTAGTAGATGGAGAATTTCATTTTAAACTTATTTGCTTAGTTAGTTACTCACAAGCATACCCCGGCTAAATTTTTAAATTGTGTGTTTTTTTTTTGTATTTTTTTAACAATTCTTTAAAACACATATGTATTAAGCATAATGGGACTGATTGCGATTATGTAAGAACAAATCGCGAGTTTATTAAAGATTTCAGAAAATTCAACGAACTTTCTTCCAAAAATGTAAATGGTTAGGATCTGTGGGCAGCCACTCTTTAATTAGCTCACTTCGATCTATTCAAAAATCTGATCCCATTGTGATACCCAAGAAGTAAACAGCAGGAATCTTATTCGACACTCAATATTGAACCAACCAGATTTTCCAATGAAGGAATGGAAGCGTCATAGATTCATCCCTGATAACTCTTCAAAACACGGCAGGAAGGGCTTTCCAAGAATACGTACTCTGATGTTGGCTAGAGAAGTGCAATGATAGAATAGGTGGGATACAGTCTCCTCATCTTCTTCGTGTTGATAGCTTCTACAGTAGTAGTTAAACCGTAGGCCTATTCTTCTAGCATGTTCCAATTATGTATTGTTATGTGATTAAAGACACAGTTAGCCTTATTTGCTCACGATGCAATTCTCTTATACGGGTCTGGTAGACCTCTTAATAACACAGGTGGATTAAGAGGTCGACCAGGTCGAGAAACTATATGGTCTCTTCAGTCTCATATAGTTTCTGCTGGACAACAGTCTTACAATTTGCAAAGGAAATATCAGAAAAGGGATCAATCGCCTACCCAACCATCATCGTTTCTCCTCTGGTTAATTCGTGAATAATTCGAGAATACCTCAGCCAGTTGGATGCACGTTCTATGTAACTTCTCCGTCTAAAGAGCAGTGGAGAAATGAGGAAGTTTAAAGTTGGATTTTTAACCCATAGTTCCAGATAATGAATCCACCACCTACCCTATTACCCCTCTCGGAATCGTCAATACAAATTTAGATACTTTTTTTCAAAATATACAATACATTGGAAGTGTATAAATAATTTTACAAACAAAACCACTGTGCCTTAATACATACATACATATATATAGGAATAAAGGTGTGTTATAATGATATGGCGTTTGTTGTTGTCTGTAAAGTGGTTTTATTAAATGGCAACCAAAGTGCTTTGATTCCTTTTCTATATACTGAAAATAAGCATACGTGGTGGAAAATTGAATTTTAGCGTTATGAAAAAAATTGGCTTAACGCCTTTTTTAACGGACAACTTAAGCATATTACAATTTTTTTAAGCTTAACAATAATGTTATTACAAAATTATTTTTAAATTTTTAATCTTATAATATTTCAAACAACTTTAAACACAAAATATATTTTCTTTTGCTTACAGGGTCACACAGGACCTCATGGACCAGCCGGTATCAAAGGTGAACCAGGTCAACCTGGCATACCCGGTCTTTCAGGATCACCCGGTGCTTCAGGTCTTAAGGGTGATCGTGGTCTGCCAGGTGAAATTGGCCCCATGGGTCCAGCCGGAACTCCAGGACAAATTGTTTATGCTGATACGCCGTTTGGTTTACAAAACACAACACAGTGCACGTGTCCCGCTGGACCGGCCGGTCCCATAGGCCCACGCGGACCTTCGGGCTATGATGGTGCACCCGGTTTGAACGGTGAGCCGGGTCCAGCTGGTTCGATCGGTTTGACCGGCCTGCCTGGTGCTAAGGGCGAGAAAGGCGAAAAAGGTTTGCGTGGTTTGGCTGGACCGAAAGGTGATCGCGGACCTGAGGGTCCACCAGGACAGGCCTTTTTCGCTGGTGGTTTCGAAGGCATGGCTATGAATGGCACCAAAGGTGACAAGGGTGATAAAGGTATGCGTGGTCGTCGCGGCAAACCGGGAACAGCTGGACCAATCGGACCTCCGGGCAAACCAGGTTCAATGGGCGAAATGGGACATGCGGTAAGTTGATGAAATTTTTTATTTTTATGGCGATTTTACAATAACAAAACATTGAGAACTAATGATATATTAGAAAATTTGTCTACAAATTTATTGGTCTAGGAAGCGCTATGTGATTTTAACAAGAATGAAATATATATACTTTTTAATGAAAGTTGAGTTTAATAGATAGTGTTGCAACTTGATATTAAAAACCGCGAGGAATGCTGATAGCAAAATTGACTATTAAGTAATTCAAAAACTAAATATATTTACTGGAATATTTACTGGAATACATATGTAATTATTTTTTGGAAAGATGTGCTGTTCACAGACGAGAGAAAATTTAACATATTTGGTTATAATGGAAAACCATATTTATGGCGAAAGGCTATAGCTCTTATCAAAACATGTCAAATCTGTGGATCGTGGTGGTGGATCGGTGATGGTTTAAGGGTCTTTCCTTTTAGGTGGTCCAGGTTATCTTCATTTCATCGAAGGCATGATGGACCAAAAAAAGTATTTAGAAATTTTAAAACTAAATTTGCCGTTATCAAAGGCAATACTGACTTTATCAAACACTTACTATTTCTACCAGGATAACGACCCTCAGAATAAAGCTTACAATGTCAGTTCGTGGTTATTGTACAATTGTCCTCATGTAATGGAGACACCTGCCCAGAGCCCTGACATCAACCCCATCGAGAATCTTTGGAGCTCGGGGAAAATATTTTCCAAATTAACCACTAAATCACACAATAAACTAAAATTTTGTGAAAATAAGCGAATTCACTTAATTGTAAATAAATTATTGTATGAAGATATGCGATAAAATAATAAATCTTAACAATTTTTGCAATATCAAATTGTTCATGATTTAAAAAAAAAATATATATATAAAAATATATTTTGTATTCAATTTGTTACTATAACTCCGAAACTACTGTGCCGATTGAAACGGAATATATACATGAAAATATGTCCATAGAGTGGGAAAAATAATTTAAGAATTCAATCAACCGAATGAGGAACATTAACTACTCAATTTTATGTATATCGCAGAAAAAAACTAAAATTTTGTGAAAATGAGCAGTGAATTGTGGATAAATTCAAAAAGAATAAATCGATATTTATGATCGATATATTATTTTGTTCCTATTACATGTGGCTTTGCGATAAAGCAATAAATTGGAACAATTTCTGCCGTTTTCGATTTTTCATGATTTTTTTAAAACAAAAAATTTTGCTATTTAATTATAACTCCGAAACGGATTAAAGGTTATGTAAATCACAAGTTTTCTAAGATAATTTTAATAACATCGAACTGTGGAGAAACGTCTAAAAAAATATATAATAAAACTTAAATATTTAAAAAAACCTCTCAATAGAATTTAAAATTCGGACCATATTTGTAGTACTGAAACTTCAATACATCAAAATTGTGTAGTGGTTAAGAAAACCCTTAAATGTTTTTCAATTTTGTTGCCTTGTTTTATTCATTAAACAATTTTTATGATACCTTAAACGTACGTTTTTTATGAGCAAACCAAACAAAATATGTATGGATGCAAAATAAAACTATATTTTTATTAAAATTCGGACGTATATGAAGACAGTTTAGAAAAGCAATTGTTTAGAAAACTTAAATAGAGAAATATGTTTTTAATCTTATTGTTTATAAAATTTAAACAATTTCAATTAAATTCCAAATAATGTTACTACTTCTTTTTTTAATTAATATTATTTTCAAAAACATCGTAAAACTTTTTGCAACTCTAAACCATACCACATCAGCATTTTAAAACTCGACATAAATATGTTTATACTCACTCCTCACAGCTATTTTATCGCATATTTTGTATGATTTTCATTTTATTTTTTTTTTGTTTGCCAGCTTAAACAAAAATCTTCTTTTAGTAGCAAAAATCTCTCCATAACTAACTGTGACAATGGCCTCTGAAGTTTGATGTTATTTACTGTGATACAAAAAAAAAATCATAAAAAAAAACTAGAAAAATATTTAATGGAAAAAATTGTTTGCAACACTACGCAACTGACCCCATAACTGTGTAAACAACAATAACAATATTCTATGTAACAACTTACAACAATAATAGCAACACACAGCTAAAACTAAAACTAACACTACAACTACTTTTACTATTACAATAGTTGCTACAACTACTGCTGCGACTACTGCTGGCAACAACTTCTAACATTAACCAACCAACAACTTTTTAAATTTTGTTGCCAACAAAAAAAAAAGAAACTTTGTCTTTAGCGGCAGCATAAAACCTGTTTATTTCATATTTGAATAAAGTGGGGGTTTTGCTGGCGATAGAATTCTTATTTTAGTTGTTTTTGTTATTGTGGCTGCTGCATTTATTCATTCACACAAACACAAAATCTTTCAACTGAACTTAAAAACAGGATAAATCCTGTAAATGGAAAAACATATTCGTATACAGATGCATAAATATGAGAATGATGTAAATTGTTTAGGCAAAATGGACTGGCAATGAGTTCTATTTATGTGATTAAAATATGAATTTAAAACAAATCTGTCCCAAATACTTTTAAGGATATTTGTATCAGCCAAATAGGTTTATAAATACGATAAAAATCGTATGTTTATGCACATCACCATGAGCGGCAAGGGTATATATGAGTTTGTCATTCCGTTTGTAATTTCTACATTTTTCATTTGCGACACCACTAGGTATATTATATATGTATTCTTGATCGTTATAGATACCGAAGTCGATATAGCCATGTCTATCCGTCTCTATGCTGAAATCAACTTTGCGTAGCCCCTAAATAACTTACAAACATGATTGGTACATCAATATATCGGCAATTCTCCCGGCTCGGTTGCTATTTAAAATCGAGAAAATCGGCAAACAAATGACAGATATAAGGAAAAACCGGGACAACCTAGATTTTTGGCCTATTTTTAATCTATATCAGGATTACTAAGTCATTAATATAGATAATATGGATATCTAGATAGATATTTTATAGTCAATTGTAAAGCTATAGTAATTTGGACTTACAATGCACTATAGGTCAAATGACCACTTTTTCTGTGCTAAATTAATAACGACTACAAAATCATGTTATTCAAACCAAAACCTGTAAGAATTTCATAAGTAAGAATAATTCTATTAAAAAAATTGGAATTTAACCCACTAACGACCAAAAATTACCCCTTTTGCAACCATTAATGCAACCACAATACATTGCATTCATTCATTTATTTTAATTATACTAAAACATTTAGTAATTGCTTAAATCTAATTCATGCAGTATGCAGTAAAATATATTTCAACGAAACTTTGGCAAGGGTCTCATTTGCCTTTATCAGTTTTCTTTTAAAATTTGAATAATTCATATTCTTGAGTGATTTTCGGAAGTGGGCCTTATATGAGAGCTATGACCAATTATGGACCGATCGCCATGAAATTAAATCGAGTGATTAATTTCTATATGAAAGTTATTTCTGTTGAATTTTATGTATATACCAACATTTTTAATAGATTTATGAACCTTAAAGTGATTTTCGGAACCTGGTCTTATATGGGAGCTACGATTAATTATGGACCGATCATTAGAAAATTAGATGACATGAATTCCGTATATATAAAACTTATTTGGAGCGAAATTTTTGTTTTTACCAATATAAATTAAACATTTATGACAGATAAAGTCCAATTTCGGGAGGACATTTGTACAGGGGATAGGTGGAATAATGAACCGATGTCAGCCAGTTTTAATAGGCTTCGTCCTTGGGCCGAAAAAATTATATATACCAAATTATGGTGGGTGTTATACTAATATTTGTGGACGTTACAAACATCTGCACAAACGCATTGTACCTTACCCACTATGGTGGTGTAGGCTATATAAATGTATTGTTTGCGTTATATGCTTCTCCAACCATCTGAAAATATGTTAACATCAATTAAAAACAGCATAATTTTTTTCTTTTTTTGTGCATTCTTTTCGTCATATTTCAAATAGATAGTTTTTTTATACAAAGGTTACCTAAAATAAAGAGGCATTACTCCTAAAACGAAAAAATCACAGTTTGAGATAAATTGTTAATAACTCACTAATTATTATTTAATCTATTATTAAAATTTGAAAGAGGTCAAATGGGGTCAACATTTTTTATGGCTTACGAAAAGTCAAAGTTTTGGATAAATTTTACCGCTTTGAAGTTATGTAGGAAAATGAGTTATTTTGAGGTATAGCGACATATATATAAAGCAGCTTTAATGAAACACATTTATACTTACTTGTCTCTTTATTTTCCATTTTATACCAATGAATTATTACGAACACAATTCGAGAAACACGCACTTAAATTTGAGCAAGGACTACTGAAATTGCAAGCACATTTATAGAAAAAATTACATCTATTGACTTTGACGCATAGCTGTGTAACGGTGCTTGACATTTAACTCAAACAAAAAACAGGCGTCTCTTATTTGAAGTGTTTCCAATTAAAAAAACAGCAAAAACAAATGTAAAACGCCACTTTGATTTTATGACTTTCGTACAGAAAAAGGTGTCATTTGACCTAATGTGCAATGGGTCAAAATCGGGAAAAAATATTTTTTAACCCGAATTTTCTTTTTTGTCATACATTTTGATCACTAATAAATTTAAAAAAAAATTCCAAACAAAAATTTGAAAAAAAAATTTCAAAAACAATTTTGAAAAAAAAAAGTTTTTAATTTTGTTTACCTAAAAATATTTAAAATTTGTATTTTAAAGTATAATTTGGTGAAGGGAATATAAGATTCGACACAGCCAAATATAGCTCTCTTACTTGTTTTACAATAAAAACCAGGATTTTTTATAATAACCGGAAAAAATAAAAATCTAAATTTTTAAGGTTGACTAACCATTAACTGTCGTATGTCTGATACAACAAACTTTGATTAATATAAATTTTGTTGTTGCAAATGACTACAATCTAGATTACTTAGAGGCACCTAAGTGACAATTGATTTCACGATAGATTACCTGAGATGTACAATGTAACCAATTGACTTATCCCTGCACTACAAAGAGCACGTATATGTTATATGACCCAATATATATAAATTAGAGTCAGCCAAGTTATCAAACATTAGTGACAATTATTGTCTATAAGGGATACATTGACTAATTGCTTAAATGGTGGGTTGGCTGTTCATTGACAAATTGCCATAATTAGTTAAGTCCCTTAGATTTGTTCTCTCTTTTAATTTGTTAAGAATTTCCCTTTACCAATTTATACTTTAAAATACAAATTTTAAATATTTTTAGGTAAACAAAATTAATTTTTTTTTTTCAAAATTGTTTTTGAAATTTTTTTTAATTTTTTGTTTTAAATTTCCCTTAAGGAATATGTATATTGAGTTGAACAGTTAACGAATTTTGCACACTTTTATTTTAGCATAAATAAATGAATTAACAATATCTCAACGAGACATAAAACCCAACATTTCAAACACTTCAATTGTAGGGTAAACACACAAAAAGCAACTACAAAACAATATGGACATTTTCAGACTGACAACTAATGTTACTGCTTTAAGCGGTAAATATGTTTGAAACTTTTTTCTGCGTTCCAGTTTCTGTTTTATTTCACAGCAAAAAAAAAAAATATGAAAATTTTTTCCCCATCATGATTACATTAGAGGCCGGCTGACATGCCCCTCTGGAAATTTTTATACACAGACTACTTTTTACTTTAAAACTTTTTTTTTAACAGTTCTCATATTTTCCAGCAGTTTTTGTTTAGTTGAAATGTATTAGTTTTCTTTTTAATTGAAATGTAACATACGTTTTGGTATAGAGTTTAAAAAGAACATTTTAATAATTGTACAAAATGTTGGTGGAGGTAGGAGAGCAGGGAAAGAGAAATATTATAAAAGGGAGTGTTAATAATAGGGTTTAGCAAAGTTCTCAATTATTATGTTTTTAAATTTATTTAACAAATGTTTTACTAATAATTAACTTTTAATTAAACTTTTAACAGGGTCGTCCAGGTATGCCAGGACCTAAAGGTGATATGGGTCTTAAGGGACCCAAAGGAGATTCTGGCGGTCGTGAAGGGGTAAGTCAAAAAATAATTTGAAACTAAATTTAATTAAAATACTTTTAAATATGTCTTGAAAAACCCCTCTACATTACAAATATCTTATAAACACACTTAAGAGTTTAAAGACCTGTATAAAGCCACTTGTATTTATGTCAAAATCTTGTATATTTTTACCTGTGACATTTAAAATATATCTAAATATAACCTAAATATCAGCAAAATAAAATATAAGAAATCATAATCATCATCATTTCAATCACAAAAATATGCTCAATTGAGATTTGTTTAACTTAATTCTAGCGTAATGAATGACAACTCTTCAAACTGAAAATTGTACTTAAATAAAAGCTCTTTTATAAAATATAAATAAGTATTTTTATATGTAGGATTTTTTTTACTTACAACCAACCAAAATTGTCAGCCATTGAAATGTCAAAAGAAGATGTCGGTGAAAAAAAATTGCCAAAAAAAAAACCTTAGCTATATAAAATATAAATATTTTTAGCTTATCTGGAAGAATTTCTAGAGCAGCAACACTAAGAACTCGTTTAACTTTAATATATGTTGATCGGTTACATGTTAAATAATAGTCAAATAAATGTTTTAATATGATTCACTTAGAACTTTTCATTCTGTTTTATAATTTGTATCTGTCTGCTATAATACAAATTAGCATACGGTAACATAGAGACGAGACTTAATTGTCAAAAACCTAAGTCTGTTGTCAAAAACCTAACTCTTGCAACAACAAACTACATGCTAGTCAATGTATTTTGTTGTTGTAACAAACATATGATTTGTTGTATTTTTGTTTGATAAATTGTCGTCTCTCGTCTCTATGTATAATTCTCTGTGCAAATTAGTTTAACCCATTTTTCCAGCCCTACGAGGGAGTTGTGTTACTTTCTATACCCTGTCTTTTATTTTTCCCCAAAAACCTGCTCAGGTATTTTAAATATGCCCTTTTAAACCATAAACTTTAGCAATGTTGTGAATGTAAAAAAAAAAAATGTCATTCAAACATATAACGAAATAAAAGCAAAATGAAATTGGCACTTTAATAAATTTGCCTGAAGGAAGTCATAAAAAATATTTTAAAATAAAGTGAAAATACATTAATCATAAATAGAATCAGTGCATTTAAATTCAATTTATATGTCAAACAATATTTTACTTAAAACTACAATTAATTGTGGTAATTGTGTGCATTTAGTTGGATAAAGAAATCAATCACAAATAAATGGTCTTTCATTAAGCACTTTTTACCCAAACTACAGTTCATGTTGTAGTAGGGAATGTATGAAAAGATAAAATCACGGTTTATTGCAATTCTCATTCGCTCTATAGTTTTATTTGTAGAATATCGTTAGGATTTCTTAAGGCTTTTGGGAAAAGGTTTCCCGATGATCTGGCATAAGCAACCAGTGAAATGCGCATAGAAACTAGCTTGTCCCCAACAATAAATTTCAGTGAATTTATCAATTCACAGCTTTGGGGAATAAATCAGGCTGAATTTGAAAGTAGACCTGTGATTTAAGGAAACCCCAGAAGAAGAAGAAGTACACTGGCGGATATTTCTACTTTTTTTTAAATGATTGTAAAAATTAAACATGAACATATTTAGGGGGCTACAAATTTGTTTATTAAATTAGTTAAGACTTCACTTAAAATTTTGTTTACAAAAAAAATTAATTTGTACTTTATTTATTTTTTTTTTACTTAATTTTCGAGATTAACAGCCATTTTTAAGGGTATTTTCCTATAAACTCACTTTAATTTATGGGCCACTGTAGCATTATTAATAATGTGGGGATGATCCTTTGTTATGGATTGTTTCAAAAATACGGTGTGGCATTGATTCCACTAATATTTTTAAGCAGATCGGAATCAATTTCCTCCCAGACTTGTTTAATTTTTAGTTTCAGCTCTGTCAAAGTCATTATGCTTTCATTCTGGGCATTATTTGCATAAACTTTACGGGCCATGTATCCCCACAAGTTCTCCATTGAGTTTAAGTCCGGACTACAAGCCGGCCAACAGAGGAATGCTATGTTCATTAAACCAAGATTTCGATTGCTTAGAAACATGGATTGCAGCATTATCTTGTTGGAATATAAAATCGTCAACCATTTTTTCATCCATAAATGAGAGAAGAGCATCTTCCAACAATTCGTTATAAATCGCACTGTTCACTTTTGTCGGAACAAAACAGATTTTCGACTTGCCAACTGCAGAAAACGCTGCCCAAACTATAACACTGCCAGCACCGAAATTACGTTTTGACATCCAAACATCGTCTGATCTCAAATCGTGCCAATAGCATGAGTATGAGTAGGAGCGTCTAAATTAAATTTTTTTTTGTCAGAAAAAATTACTTTTTTCCACTCATCTGTCCATTTCATATATTTTCTTGCGAATTTTAAACGATTTTCTTTATGGTGCTTTTATAGCATTGGTTTACATTTCGGCTTTTTCCATTTTATGTTTTTATCGTTTCGTCAAATGTGTGCAACGTGTTTGGAAGTCACTGGAAGATTCAATTTATTCTTTATTTGTGTGGAATTCAATTTGTTGCGGGTTGCTTTTTGTTTTATTAGATTAAATTGTCTTCTTGGCAGTTTTGTATTTCCCTTTGTAGGTTTGCGAACTCCATAATTTTGACCTTTCTTCAAGAAATTTCGCACCATTCTTTCCGGACGATCGATTTTACGTCCAATTTCTCTATTGGAACATCCTTGGTCGTGAAAAATTTTTCTTGATCGGACAAAAAACTTCCCTTGGGCATTTTTAAAAGTGATGAAATTTATTGATTCAAATAGAAAAAGTTGCAGTAGATTGAGATGTTACTATTAGAAACGTACCTTTGGTTGAATAAAACTAAAATTGATAATATTTTATTTTTGGTAACTTTTTTAAAAACAAATTTCACGCCTGCGTTTATACGAATCTTCCACTTAAAATAGCACCAAGAACATTTAATCGCATAATTAAGGCAAACAACAAGAATAAAAAAAAACTTGTTTACTTTCAAAAGTACCGTTAAGTTGTCTCTCATTAAAAAAGTTAAATTTTGCTTTTGGGTGAGAACAACAAAGATATAAGAAAAATACAGAAAAAAATTAAGTGCGTTTATATATGCACCAGTGT
The DNA here is from genome assembly GCF_958450345.1 of Calliphora vicina. Lineage (NCBI taxonomy): Eukaryota > Metazoa > Arthropoda > Insecta > Diptera > Calliphoridae > Calliphora > Calliphora vicina. The sequence continues at coordinate 28,843,356 of NC_088782.1, read as the reverse complement.
ATAAATCGGTCAAATTGTACGATATCGGTGGCCAGTTCACATTACCTCCACGTGGGATGGATTGCTATCATCCCAAATTGGTAAATTTTGTTTGTTTTTCGGGATAGATTGGACGCTCTTAGATCTCATGTGGATAGGTATCGTGCCAAATTGAGCAATTTTTATTGTTGACGTACCCATTCATCCAGAAATAGGCCACACCACAAATAAGCGAAGCGCACGAACAGAATACTAATTTTGATAAAACAATTTTATCAGTTGCACGTGCTGTTCAACGCTAAATCTGTCCATATTGATTTGGAAAACCAAACTGAAGAGATGACAGTCAATTCGACAACTGTAGCTTTAAACATATTTACTTTCAAAGTTCAGAATTTAAAAAATTTCATGAATCATCGAAGGGTGCTGTGGTTTAATTAGTTAGCGCTTTTGATTAAGCATGATATGGTATTTGCGAGATGGGCTCGATTCCCAGCCACTGCCAATAAACAACATCTGTTTATATTAGCTTAGCATTGGTATAGCATTGAAATGCCGGCGAATTAAATAGGGGCTATAAAATAGCATGCATGATGTGCATACTCACCACCAGAGGCGCTGTACTAAAGACAAGCATAGCGGGCAACTACAGAGTTGTCCACCTTTACCTCTCCAATCTATCCCCTTTCTGAATAGACTGAGTGTTACTTACTTCTCTTTAGAATAAATAAATTAAAATAATAATACTAATGACTATTTACATAAGGATTATCTCTACATATTATTTATTATTCATGTGATAATAAACGCATTTGTATCAACATGAACTCAATATTAAAAATTAAAATTTAATTTAATAAAAAAAAACTATAAAAATCAATTAAGCATTATTAAAATGCTGCTGTTAGTTGTTGAGAAGTTCTAAAATGAAAGTTGTGAAAATATTTGTCATCCTCAAAGCAGTAAATGAATGCAGAAAGTACATACACCTTATAAAATTAAATATCTTTTAAATACACACATTTACCTTGTTACATACACAGATCTACATTATACATAAAAAATAAGTATTAGCGGAAAATATTGAAAGGCGCACTTTTTTCAGAATTTTATTGAAGGCCTACGCTTTTCTTCCAGACAATACGAACCCTATTCATTTGTAATGAATGAAGCAGTCATTCATTGTTCTATTGTTTTAGAAACTAAGTAAGAAGTGGGTCTTAGAAAAAATAATATAATGATGATTTTTGTAACAATGTGACCAAGGCCACTGCACTAAACATTAATCCATTGAGCGTACTCAAATATGATTACCAGGGTAGTTCAATATGTTAAACTTTGCACAAGCTAGGCATAAATTTGGGATGAAACGTTATCGGTGGGTTCAAAGCTGCCGTTCATATATTTCTCCTCTGCACATCACTCAACAAAGCTAATCACACTGCAGCTCAAAGATCATTGACCGATTAATCTAAGCCTCAAGCATAGTTTTAGTTTCTAAAAGTTATTCCAAATTACACGCAAGATTTTTATTTAGGGTTAGTATTAATGAAGCATTACAAGAAACATATGTATTTTAAAAACAAATAAGAAAGTATGGTCGGTCAAGCCCAACCATATAATACCCTACACCAAGTTAATGAGTAAAAATATTTTTCTTTTAAAATATCAATAATTTATATTCTTGAGTGATTTTCGGAAGTGGGCCTTATATGGGAGCTATGACCAATTATGGACCGATCACCATAAAATTAGTTTGTGTGGTTTATGTCTATATGAAAGTTGTTTATGTTGAATTTTGTGTATATACCAACATTTTTAAGTGATTTAAGCACGTTAAAGTGATTTTCGGAAGCGGGTCTATATGGGAGCTATGACTAATTATGGACCGATCGTAACAACATTTGGTGACATGAATTTTGTATATATAAAACTTATTTGGAGCGAAATTTGTGTAGATACATATATAAATTAAACATTTATGACCGATAAAGTCCAATTTCGAGAGGACATTTGTATGGGGGCTAGGTGAAATAATTGACCGATTTCAGCCAGTTTCAATATTATTCGTCCTTGGGTCGAAAAAATTATATGTACCAAATTTTATCGAAATATCTTCAAAATTGCGACCTGTACTCTGCGCACAAGTTTTACATGGACAGCCAGACGGACGGACATCGTTTAATCGACTCAGAAAGTGATTCTAAGTCGGTCGGTATACTTTAAGGTGGGTGTTAGACCAATATTTTTGGGCGTTACCCCTGCACAAACGCATAATACCCTCCCCACTATGGTGGTGTAGGTTATAATAATGAAAATTTGGCAGTTACAAATCGAGCAAATTCATTTGAAGCGATTAAGCACTTTTTACCTTAATAGCTTTGTTATTCCTCAAAATTTACGAGGTTCAGAGAACCCACATTTGGTGCGGATTTTGGGCTATCTTATGTTTTTACTTCTTCGAAAATGAGGAGTGAGTGTGACTGGTGGTGTTCGATGTCACAACATTATTTTTTCTGTCAAAATTACTTGATATGTAGTTTTAACAATTTAATTACTGCATGAGACATTTCCTGCTCGTATACTCTCTTGTTCAGTTAACAGAATTGGGAGCCTAGGTCGTGTAATTTAACATTATTGGATTATTCTTTGAGGTCAACTATCCATGCCAACAAGCATTGAAGGAAGAAATTCAACGTCGCATGAAGAAAATTCATTTGATTGCCGAAAAGCAAATGCATCCAGAAGGTAAGGATTTTGGGGTGGAAGCATCATATGGCCATACAACCCGTGATACAATTCAATTACTGCACAAGACATTTCCTGGTCACGTACTCATATCATTTCGGTTATTAGAATTGTCACCCTAGACTCTGTGAGTTAACACCAAAGTCTATGCTACCAAGCCCACAACCACAATTCCACAACCCAGGTCGCCCAAAATAAGTTCGGGTAGTTTAAGTTCGTTCCTTCTATACCTCCTACGTTCAGGTGGAGAGAGGGTGTTGCATTTGAATTGCCCGGTGATAGTTGCGAATTGAAGAAGTGGTCCTTAGAAAAAAGGATATTCACGATCCTTAAATTAAAGAAGGCCTTTAAGAAGGCTTTTTAACTCTCTTCTTTAACACTGGGTGGGACTGAATATACACACACATACACATATGTGTATTGCAGTAATATGTTGATACATACACACATATATAAGTAGAGTGTGTGTACTAGTTTGTGTGTGTGATAAGTCTTTAACGACTAATAAAGCCTCTTGTTCTTTTATAGTACTTGAAATGACTTTTCTTGACTACTTTAGAGACTCATTACGCCAAATACACAAACACTCGTACTCACACACACTTACACACAACTGCAAATATAAAAAAAGAAGTAAAACTTCATCACACATAGTAAATACTAACAAAAACTCATATACACTAGCACATCTCTATATAAATTAGGAAGGTTCAGTTTCTTTAAAAGTTGTAAAAATTATCATTTTGTCAGCAATGGCCATAGATCAGTAGACGGCATATAGAGAATAGTGTTATGGACTCTCTTTCCCTGTTTCAAAACTTCCCAATCACTACATTTTAACAGGTATTGGAACATGTGGCCGAACATTTTCATAATGGAATATTACGGCTTCATATATGGCCTCATATTCTGGGCGTTTTTCCTCATATTCTGGGCGTTTATTCCTACCCAATACAGAGATTTATATTAGCGGCATTGATATTTGGCTTTGCAGTCGATTCGGCTGGTTGCACGAGCTTCATATACGATATCTTACACTTCGGGTTATCGTAATGGATCCACTTTCATCGCAAGTAATGATTCGGTGCAAAAATGATTTTCTTTTATAGCGTTCAAGCATACAAGATCATCTTTCAAGGTATCTCAGATTCAATTCGTAAGATCATCTTTCAAGGTCTCTTAGTTTCAATTCGTATGGTTCAAAATTTCCCCGCTTTTGGATGAATTCTGGTGCTCTCAAACGTTTTGAAATTACTGATTCAGTAGCTCCCAATGATTTTGAATGCTCTTGTTGAGTTTGACAATAATCTTCATGGAGTAATGCCTCCAATTCTGGATCTTCAAAATTGTTTGACTAAACTGGGCAATCTTTGTCATCCATGTAAAAATGAGCACTTCTGAACCGCACAAACCATTGAAACCGATGATTGAACTTCGGTGAGCAATCAGTGTGCTTCAGTGAGACTTTTTTTTCAAATTAATGAAGTAATGCAAAACTTACACTTATTATACCCTTTACCTTCGTGAGAAGGGTATATATAAGTTCGCCATTCCCTTTGTAATTTCTACATTTTTCATTTCCGACCCTACAAAGTATATATATTCTGGATCCTTATTGATAGCGGGAGTCATGTCCGTCTGTCTGTCCGTCTGTCTGTTGAACTCAATTTTCGGAAGCCCCTGATATCTTCGGAATCCAAATCTTCAATAATTCTGTCAGACATGCTTCCGAGAAGTTTGTTATTTAAAATCAGCAATATCGGTCCAGCACAAACTCGATTTTTTACATATTTTTTACCTATATCTGGATTACTAAGTCATTAATATAGAGAATATGGATATCTAATGATAGATATTTCAAAGACCTTTGCAACGACGTATATAAAATAGTAAGTTGGACCTACAATGGGTCAAAATCGGAAAAAAAATCCGAAATCGATTTTTTTTTTTTTTTTAAAAAAAAAAAATTAAAAAAACAAAATTATTTTTACAATTAAAAACCAAACATTTTTTTTTTTAAATTTAAAAAAAAAATTAAAATTTAAAAAAAAAAATTTAAATTTAAAAAAAAATTTAAAATAACAATTGAAAAAAAAATTAAAAAAAAAAACAACAACTTAGTAATTTTGAATTAGCTCTCTTACTTGTTTTTTTGCAAAAATTCAGATAAAGTTGAATGTTTGGTTCTAGCTTTATTAGTCTCTTAGATGTAGAGCTACCGATTTTAACCAGCGTTTTTAGGTATCCAGAACCATCTTCACAAAATTGCCTTTCTAATGAAATCGGTTTAAAGATCGTTAATTGGTTCGGAGTCTATAGGTAGGTAGAATATTGGAATGAACTTCGCTGATACTGGTGTTTTTCAAGGGTAAATAACTGATCATGTTCGGCCCCTGGTGGCAATGATCACTGCCGATCACTGCTATACACGTTATAAAGCCAGAAAATCTTAAAATTATGTAACTTCCATTCCAAGTTGGGGAGTCATCCTAATCTACATACATATGTACACATTTATGGTACTTGTATCTACTTACATATACTGCAGTGTTGTTTTGTTTTTCTTCAGTTTGAGTTTGCTTTGTTATTTTAACACATACATTCACATACGTTCACATATTGCTACATACAACTGTGTTTCAGGAGTAAGTATGTTTGTAAGTATATGAACCAGCTCGGGTTTTATTTTAGTCCAGTCTTTTAATGATGAAGTTTTGGTTGGTTGTCGGGTTAAATGGTTCCAACTGATTTCATATGTAGAAATGGTGTTACACCCTCTTTCTACCTTGCTGCTTCCATATTCCTTCCCTTTAGAAATTACATATATTTCTATGTGTTTTGTTAAAAAGGTAAAAACAAAAAAATATATGTGAAAGACGCAATCTAAAGTGAAACTCATTACAATGTTTATAAAGTATAGTAGTAGTGAACATAAAGCAAATGAGGTAAGAAAAAGTTAAGATCATAAATACATATTGTTGTTATAACAAGCTGTTTAGCTACTTGGCTTAAAGGACTAAATATAATAGTTAAATGTTTGTGTGTATACTGTTGAGTAAATAAGTATATACAGTAACATGAAGATTTATACAGCATTGTGGTGCTCTGTGTAAAACGGAAATATTACCGGCAACACAAAATGTATTCAAGTTTAGAAAAAAAACAAAAAAAAAAAAAACTAAAGAAACATAAACATATAACTTTTGCTGCAATATTGTTGTCATTGTATCTAAGGAGTGAGATCGAAAAATTCTTAACACACGTTTTTCATTACATTTTTTAACCCAAGTATTATTTGAATTTTTTTTTGATCAAGTTACCTTTGAAAAACATGTCAGTTATTATGTGTAATGTCAATTATATTAATTTTTTTGTTAATCTGATTAAAATGAGTGACCAGAAAAAAGTGCGTACTGAAATTATTAAATATTTTCAACAAAACCCAACTTGGTCTTACAAAAAGTTGGCCAAGCATACAAAGGTCTGCCGTCAAACTGTTTCCAATGTTATTAAACAGTACCGGGAGAACTTGTCAGTTGATAGAAAACCTGGTTCAGGTAGAAGGAATGGTCCACATGATGTTTCTAAAGCCAAAAAAATAGAACGCATTTTCAAAAGAGCTCCCAACACATCCGGTAGGAAAGCAGCCCGGTTAGCTCAGTGCTCGGACTATTTGGTACGAAAAGTTAAAGCTAATGCAGGTTTAAAAACATACAAGGCTCAAAAAGTTCCTGACAGGAACGCTACTAAAAATTTAGAGGCCAAAAACAGAGCACGGAAATTGAAGTCAAGTTTTATAAAAAAATATTCTTGCTGCATAATGGATGACGAAACGTATGTTCTGCCAGATTTTTCGCAACTTCCAGGTCAAAAATTTTATGTTGCTGATGCTCGAGGGAATGTTGAAGAAAAGTTTAGGACCCAAAAGCAGACAAAATTTCCCAGAAAGTTCTTGGTATGGCAAGCAATATGCAGTTGCGGCAAAAGAAGCCACTCATTTGTTACAACGGGCTCTATAAATACCGAAATTTACATCAAGGAATGTTTACAAAAAAGGCTGCTTCCATTCATAAGACTTCATAATGTGTCCACTTATTTTTGGCCTGACTTGGCATCCTGTCACTATGGCAAACAAGCCCTTGAGTGGTACAAGAACAATAATGTGGTATTTGTACCAAGAGAGGCAAATCCTCCAAACTGCCCGGAGCTAAGGCCAGTGGAGAGATATTGGGCTCTTGTTAAAAGAGAATTGAAGAGTACAAAAAAGGTGTCCAAAAGTGTGGTAGATTTTAAACGGAGATGGACTACATGTTCGAGCAAAGTGACAGAAAGCACTATAAAAACGTTAATGGAAGGGTTTCCGAAAAAGGTTCAAAATTTCATCACTAGTGATTAAAACTATAAAAATAATTTTTTTTGTAAATTGTAATAATAATTTCAATCAAATAAAAAAAAAATTAAAGCTGTAAGTTTAGTGGTTTCTTTTTTATAAACATATATGTATGTTAAGAATTTTTCGATCTCACTCCTTACTTAAATAAAAATTTACCGACAGAACGCACTCTAGTATTGGGTGTGTATTAAAAGTTTTGGGAAAAATAGTTATTTTCATAAATAATACGGCTTTGAGTCAATATTATAAGAAATCTACTTTGTTTGCAAATTGTTTAAATATTTATTTTCGTCCAAAATCTGTTGCTTTTTGAACTTGGGTTATCCATATTTCATTAAATATTTCTTAAATTTTTTTCAGAATTTAAAATCTAATTGCATTTTATTTTCCATTATTTTTCCCCCCATCCAACATGTTCATGGCCACTAAACCCTCTACTTGAGGTTGTTCTTAAAATAATAAGTCTTTACTTTGTTCATTCTAAGCATTTCATATTATCATAAATACCCCTTAAACTCTGACGACTAACGTTAAGGGAATACTTATTACAATAAACGTATAATAATACGGGTATTTATTTGTTTTGATTCTCTTTTTTATTTTATTTTCTTGAAGTTGTTATTTTTTTAAACTTTTACCATGAGTCGTAAGGGTATATATAAATTTGTCATATTTGCGAACCCATAAAGTACAGCATATATATTCTGGATTAGATATAGCCACGTCCAACTTTCGGAAGCCCCCAAATAACTTACGTATATGATTGATAAATCAATATACATATTAATTGTAGTAAAACTGAATTTAAAATCAAGAAAATTATCCAATAAATGTCTGGGATATAAGCAAAAAGTCGCGACTACCTCTATTTTTCACCATTCATTTCACGATTTATTTTTTTACCATACATTTTTAGTTCAAAAATTTGTTTCACCAATTTTTGTTTAATAAAAATAATTTTTTATATTTATCTTAAAGTATTCTTTGGTGAAGGGTATATGCTTTTCACTTATTTCTTTATCAACTTATTCATAATCAATTTTTAATTTTATGGCTTTTTGTAGCTGTTTACCAAAAAGTCTGAAATTTGAATTGGAATGAATTACGTTTTTGAAATTAAATTTTTTTCTCCAACCTCTTGGGAGCATAAGACTTCCACAAATCATCTCCATTTTACACGATCTGTTATTTTCGCGTATTTCCCATTTACGAATACACTGTCTTTGTTCTTGCAGTATCGTGTGTCCCCATATACGATGTTGCCATAAGATCCAGTCTATTATTATTTTTCCTTCTTAGCAGTTTCGTTAATCGGTTGTCGTTCCAGCTAAGTAGCGATTGGTCTGCTGCAGCATGTCCTAGGATAATAGGGCTGCCATCTGTCGTTGCCTAGAAACTACGGTTAGTGTTGGGGAACCTTGCTAATCCTTTATTCTTACCTTTTTCCCAGTGGCTGCCTGACCTTTGCCATACTCTTTTGCAGGACAAGTGTAGGCGGCTTCTTGAATGCATTCCTGGCAGAGGATGAACAATGATTTTTCATTCTCTGCCAGGGATCGAACCGGGAGTGCTTGGTTTTGTAGGCAAGCACTTTAACCATTACACCACGCCGCGGCGTTATATACGATTTTATAAGATTTTTTTTTTAAATTCCAACAAACTTTTGTAATTTTTTGATTTTTTTTTTAAAAAAATGTATTTTTTTGAGCGATAAAAAAATGTTTGTCGAAATTATTAATAAAAATTTTATTACTGCCGAATTTTAAAAACACTAAAGATCTCAAAAAACAAAAATTTGAACTAATTTTTACAATAAAGAATTGTTGAGAATTATTTTCTTGAAGCAATTCAATTAATTTTTGTATTCATTAATTTTTTCTTAAATTTGACTGACTTTAGCGACCTCTGGTGAAGTCTAAGAGAGTCAAATAAAACCAATTCCTACAAATTTATTTGAGCTGTGTTGTTAGCTATCGATCAACGTATATTTTATAAAATTTTGAAACCAAAACTTTTTTTTGATTTTTGTCTATGATACAAAGACCGTGCGGCGTACAGTAGAAGATTTGAACGAGGTTCTGTCAACAATTTGTATGGGATTTCGCAAAATGTCTGGAAACTTTTTGCTTTATTTCGATTCAAAATAATAAAGAGTGTCTTAACATTCACACAAGAGTTGGATTTGCCGTTAATTGTGCCGCAAAGTGTTGACAACCAAGAAAAAATTGTTTGACTGTTTAGTTTAAGTAAATACAGAGTTATACAGGCATTTACGTTGTTAAAAAGTATTTAAAATTTGGCGATCTCAATTCAGGCAAAATCATTATCTCCTCAATGGCTTTGTTTGTATCACGTATCACTGTTTGTGTTCGAATTTTGTACTGGAGGTATCATTGGATTGTCCATAAACGTAAATAAATGCAACGTGTCGATGCCAATTTTGGGATGGAGGCATCATTAGGACACACTTCTTCAAAAGTGAGGCTGGCCAAGCAGTGACTATTACTCGATATCGAAACGATAATAAAGTTATTTCTGCTTAAATTGCATGATAATGAGGTGAACGACTTGCGGTTTCAACAGGGCGATACCACATTCAACACAACTCGTGAAACAATTTAATTACTCCTTGACTCCTTGGTCGTGTACTCTATCGTTTCGGAGATCAGAATTTGCCCCCATAGAAACCTTATAAACAAAAATTTCTCTTTGAGGTAAATTTTTATAAACGTTTAGAAAAGAGTCTTGCAAAAATTTATCAAAATTTTTTTTAAATTTTCATTATTGTTACAAATCTCTCCTAAAGGGAAATCTGTTATTTTTTAAAAAATGTTGATACAATTTTTACATTAACCCTTTCAGGGTCAAAAATAATTTAGGTCGAGCTAAAAGTATTAAAAAGAAATATTTATAATTTGAATACGCTGAATCCGGGAAAAATAAAATTTTTTGTATTTATTGCTCTGGTTGTCTGTGTCTGTCTTTTATTTAAATCAAAAAATTAAAACTAACTGTATTTTATTATACAGTAAAAGCGCATAAAAACAGAGTATGTTATAATGTCGAATATATTCGACAAAACCACTGAAAGGGTTAATAGAAATTTGGAAAAATTTACCAAATTTTCAATTTTTGGTACATTAAATAAAAATTTAAAAAAAAAATTACAAAATTTCCCTTAAAGGGAAATTTAATTTTATCAAAATGTTTTAAGTAGTTTTTAATATCAAATCGTTCCCTAAATAAAACAATAGTGTATAAGCATATACACCATTATTTTTTTATTATATAATAAGAATCCGATTCTATAAGTGGTCAAAATTTGGTGAAATTCTACTTCCACAAAGTGGGTCAAAAGATCAACTGAAATATAACTTGTTCTAGACGTCTACTAAAACAAAAATTTTAAACTCAATTATTTCGAAATGGCAAAAAATTATGCACTATTGTTTTATTAAGGGGACGAAATATAATTTAAACAACATTTTTGAAATTTCCCTTAATTTAAAAAATTTCCTTAAGGAAATTTATTCTTTTTTCAATTTTAAAATTTATCAATTTTGATTTTTTAAAAAAAAATTTGAAATGAATTTAAAGAATATACAAATTTAAGAACATTTTTTAAATTTCACTTATTTCAAAAAAGTTCCCTTTCAAAACGAAAGTTCCCAAAAGGGAAATTTTATAAATTGTATTTTTTTTTTTATTTTAATTTTTTAATTAGACTTTAGCTATGTTCAATAACCTAAAGTTGTTACTAGTTAGTAACAATTGTTACTGGAAAAGCGTTCAGTAACTCAAAAACTTGCAAGTAGAGAAAAAATCAAGAGCGTATAAATTTTAGAGAGTGTTCTCTCGTTACAAACTATTACAAGTTCTATTTTGAACTCGTAATAGTTAGCAGCTTATATTTTATATGTTTTGTGTTATTGTTTATTTATTTAAAATTTTATTTTTGTGGTGAAAAAATTTCAAAACAAAAGAATTTTCAATAAAATTAAAGAAAATGTGAGTATTTATAAATTTTAAAAGGAATAAAATAAGAAAATTGTGTGTATAAAACAATTGTTACTGGAAAAGCGTTCATTTACTTTTTACTATTTTTGAGAATTTAAGAAATTTTGGTTTTATTCTCTCGTTGCAAGTACTTACTGGGAAAGTAAATGAACAGACCTTTTAATATAAAATTAAAATTGAACAACATTTTTGAAATGTTCCTTATTTTAAAAAAAGTTTCCTTTAAAAACAAAGGGGAAATTTTAGTTTTAAGACTCTATATATTCTTTGTTTTCTACTGTGCAAAATATGTCCAAAATATTATTAATTAAATGAGAATTATATTCATTCTTTGTACGGCATGTTACAATTACTTGTTTGTGTATTTAAATGCTCAAATTATTTCAAGACAACTTCTTTGTTATGCCGATGGTATGTAGTAGTAATTGAAAAATATGTAATTCAGTAATGGTAAGTTATTACCAACTTTTAGCTGGAATACATACTGCTGCGTACTTTTAAATGCCATTGTTCGGTTAGTTCCTTTGTCACCGACTCTGCTCACATTGTCTCAATTTTTCGAATTTAAGATACTTAATCTTCTTGTGAAGCAAGTTTTGTAAGTAACATGATCCCAGTTTTCATGAGTGCAATAATAGAAAAATTAAAGGGTGTTACAAAAACTATATACGTTTCTGAGTTAATTTCTTATTAACATGTCCCCCATAAAGAAAATAGTTTATTAGTTTGTATATAGTTTAGTGTTGATATATATCCGCTTCCTTATTCCACAATAATGGTCAAAACAACTAAAAATGCAACAGAAAACTCAGTTAGATATACAGCTTGGCTTCCAAGAATCACATAAACAAGCAGGGCGACTAAAGCAACAACTAAATTTTAATAAAATTTTATGATTATGACTCCACTGCAAAAAGAATTTTATAATAATGTTGCCAGGACCAATAAATAGGGGAAGGTTACCAATTATTTAAATGATTAAAAGAGAATAACTTAAAAAAAAAAAACAAATACATAATCCAGTTTTAGATGCTTACAAAATTTTCTACAGCCTTGCTATATTTTTTTTTGCAATTTTCTTTTAGTCTTCAATTATTTTTCCACATTTTACAAATGCTTATACTTCCCATTTTAAGAGCTGAACACTGCTTGCTTATAATTGAAACAACTGTATGGGTTTGAGTATTTCCCGGTACATGTCATTGTCTTGGCCATGTTTCGTTAAACATGGTTGGTTATTATGAAATTTTCTCCTCCCCCAACGAATTGTTTAGAGTCTCCGGTGTTTTGCTGAGAACAACAACAACAATTTACCCCCATCCCTCCAACGTTGACACTTCCATCCGCAAAACAGTACCATCCAAGTTACTAATAAGTCTATTCATGCTTCCCGGTATTTTGTGTGACTGTAACGTTTTTGGTCGTTGATTTGCTTGTTTATTTGTATTGTTTGTGTATTTTCCTTGTTGAGCTACTTCAACAACAACATATTTATTGTGCGGAACACAAATACTGTGGAAAATGTACTCGGATAAACCCGTCAGATCTTGCAACTAATAAGCCCAGACTGACAATATAGAGTTCCAAGAAAATATTATACCACAACAATACATGAAGAGCAAAATGAGTCTATTTTGACTTCAAAAATATATTGGGAGATGGGAGAAAGTAGTTTTTCTCAATATGAAAACGATATTTTATTGATTTTTTTATTAAAAATCACTACTAGTTACACAGTAACCTACTTGCAATAGTAATATTAAAATCAGGATCGTACGTAAGTTTGAATGAGTACAAGAGAATCAAAAGGCACGGGGTCCAAGTTTTGCTTAGCTCTAATATGGATAAAGATCGAACTATTTACCGGAGAAAAGTTGTACATAGGGAACTTATGAACGCTTTCTTTCTAACTTGTTGGCTACTTTAAAACTACAGGGTATTAATATTAGTATATATATGAAAGTTTGTCTTGCTGACTTTATTAGTAGAGAACTGTGACGAAACAAGTTACATTTGTATTGTACTACGTACATTCGTATATCAACAAATTTAGAAATAAAAGTGTTTGTACTACCGTCAGATATTTTAGCATTAGCTGAGGAGTAACGGCAACCGTAACAATCACTTCTACAAATTATACCTGATGATCATTACGTTATTGCCGTCAATGCTGTAGTGTCGTTGTCGCAGTTATTTTCATTATTAATATCATGATTTGCTCGATTCGGATGTGACACTAAAACAGTGGATCTTAGAAAAAAATATACTAAAATTTTGTATTTAGCCATTGATAAAATTTGCTTTGATACAGCTGATATAAATAATTCTTTCATTTTTAAAAAATTTGTAATTGGGAGGAAACTAAATTGTTCGACAAGGCCGTTCTAAATTTGTGCTTTATTGTCATACAAAATTTTAAGTTGTTAAAAGATTTTAAATACAGGATGGCTGATGAATTTAGCTACATTAAGAAACTGGAATAACTTTTTTTGTAATGCATGAAAGTTATTCAACCTTTTTTCATTTGAAAGTCCATTGAATTGTATTAAAAATAAATTAAGTAGTTTTTATTTAAATGATCATCCTCATCGTTAATGCAGGTGCGGCATCTTAGCAAGAGGTTGTTCATTACTGCCCGCACAGTTGAGGCTGGTTTAGAAACTTTTTTTTTGGAAATAATTCGGTATCTTTTGAACTATAGGAGATATTGTTACGAAAGTTCACATGGTTTGAGCTGAGGTGTTTTCGAGTTGATTTACGTTTGTTGAGCTTCCTGGCTTAAATGGAGACCAGTACGTAGCAACTCAAAGTTGGTCAGCTCGGGTCTAAATTTTTTAAAAAAAATCGCCAAAATACCTAATGAGCTGAAATTTTTAATATAAATAGTCCTTGAGAAGATCTATAAAAACTACGCTTACAAGTGTAGTTTATCTCTATTAGTTGAGGAGATATTCAGGTTTATTGATTTATTTTTTTTTAATTTTGCTCGATCTTTTTATGGTTTTTTAAATATGGCGGACCTACGGAGGGTCGAAATTTATTTTTAAAATATCAGCTATATAAAAAAGTTTTTAAACCACTGTGTGTCGCTCGAATTGATTGTTTTAGATCATCCACATTTGCCGCTTGCGATTTGTACACTTCCTGGTTACAATAACGTCACAAGAAAAAGTCCGGTGGTGACCAACAGAAAGTTGAGTTTCTTGAAATAAGTCTGTTAGGAAATTTTATCTGTAATTCTACCATAACCGGCTGACCAATGTGTGCAGTTGCACCATCTTGATGAAACCACACAGAGTTGAAAGGAGTTCTCTTCGGCGTAGTTCCGGATAGAAAAATTCTTTTAGCATGCTCAAGTAACGGTATCCAGTAACCGTAATGCTTTGTCCGTTTTTTCGTAGAAGTATGGCCCGACAATACAGCGTAAGGAAACTTTTGTGACGCGAATTGTATGCAATTCCCTCTCATGCAGTATTTATAGATTAGAACCACTCCATATGCGACAATTTTCTTTCTCATCAGACATGAAAGAACAATTCAGTTTTTCAAGCATCTTCTGCCAAAATTCCAAGCAAATCGGCAAGTCTCCTGCATTAAGTTTATTAGTCATTTGTAAGTTCCAATACTTATGCATTATTGTCTGCAAAGTCTGCCTAATGACAGCCATTTGTCAATTCCCTTGTTAAAATACTGGGGTTGCGTTGTGTGCAGCTAAGGCAGCAATAGTTTTCTATGTTCGAACGGAATAGTTTCGACTATAAGGCCTTCTAGTGACTGTCTCATGCTCTGCAAATTTATTCACTAGTCTCATAACGATACATCTACTCGGAGGATTGCCACCAAACGTGCGCCTATATTCTCTTTGAACCAAAACTACAGACTCAAATGCATGATAGCAAGGAATTTAACTCTCGATTGTTGAACTTTTGTTTGGTTATTCGTATGATTCTCTACGTTAAATAAATATTGTATGCATTGAGAATAGACATAGAGTGGAAACAAAGACCTAACTCAGTTGTCAAAGACCTAACTCAGTTGTCAAAGACCTAAGTGGGGAGAATGTGTTAGTAAAAAAAACTATGTCAAAACAAAAACAACACTCGTATGTGTGATAATTTTGAGTAATTTTTTGTTCGAGTTTTTTTCTAGTTTCCACTCTATGTTAACCTATATTTATATGTGCTTTTTCGATCTCTCCAATCTCAAAACGTATGCTATATTCTGTTTTGATGAGAAACGGATTTATAGAAAATAAATACTATAAAATCTACTATTTATTAGCTTTATTATGAGGTCACACAATTTAAAATCTGACTAACAGTCCTAAAGATATTGACAATTATTAACCTATCTTTTAAATAACATGAACTTTGAATCTGTGAATATACAAACCGATCTCTAGTATTCCGGAGAACTTTAAATTTTGTAAGGCCATTTGTACTAAATATTATGGAATTCAAACGATTTTTTTCGTTTCTTTAAATTTTTGTTAGTTTATTTTGCTGTTTGACAAGAATATTTTCAAACCTCCAGAGAAAAGATATACTATTTTATTTCTCTCTCTTCTAATACAACCACTGTACACCGTTATGGTATGTTGTTTGCAACTAATTGACAATAATATACATACAAACAAACTCAAAGACTTACACACATACGTACACTTACCCCACCCTCTTAAACATAGCAACAAATTGTAGCACTTTGGTTGAGACTATTGTCGTTTGGGGAATTAACCAAGCAATTATTTAATAATTCTAAAACATTGTTAAAACACAAAATGACTTAAGTTGTAGATTTTTTTTAAAGATCCTTAAAGCTGAATTACACAACTTTAGCAACCATTTAAAAAATATTTGTACTCAAGGTCCCTTAAGTATTTGTTAAAAATAGTACAATAATTTTATTAGTTTTCTAATATTTATTTAAATGACTTTGACAACATAGTCAAACAAATAAGATTGCTTTATCGAAAAACTTTACTCAAATAACTTTTCTTTACCATTCTCCTTTGTTTACACTTGAAAAAACTAAAGCCCAAAGGCGATAAGGGTGATAGAGGACAAGATGGTCGTGATGGTATGCCGGGGCCACCAGGTTTGCCAGCGGCAGCAGGAGAAGGTGTACAATATGTTCCTATGCCAGGACCACCAGGTCCGCCGGGTCCACCCGGCTCACCTGGCATGCCAGGTCTAACAATATCAGGACCCAAAGGAGAACCCGGCATGGAAAATCGTAATGGTTATTATGGTGATGCCTCCTACTATGGACGACCGGGTATGTATAACTACACAAAAAAAAACATTAAAAATTAATTTCAAGTATCACCTGGCTAACATATTTACTGAAGTTATACTTATGTACTATATATTAAAAGCAAATATTTAATCCTTCATTGTAAAATATAACAATTCTAACCATTAATTTTTTATGTTTCCTTTAATATACCCTCACACTACAAACCAAAAAAAATCCTTACCATTATTGTTAAAATAAAAATAAAATAAAAAAACTAAAACACTTTAGATGAACTCAAAGCTTTGCGTGAACTCCAAGATTTAAGAGATCGCCCAGATGGCAGTTCGGGTAAAGATTTTTTTCCCTCTCGATTCATATATACTTTCTTCAATACAGCTTTTAGAAATTCTTGTTTTAATTTGTATCCTTTTGAGTTCACAACAACTGTATTGCATTCTATTATATCTTATTTATCTTTATTTTTTTTTGGTCTGTTGTTGCTTTTCTGGCGATTGTGATTGAGTTTAAAAATTTCTTGTGCGTTCAATTTATTTCTTATAGTTTTTTTTCTTTATTTTTCTTGCACTCAGTTTTATTATGGACGAGTATTATTTTCATTTATTCTTTTGTGCTCGTAACTGATTTCATATAATTTGTCTTATTCTTGTATGGATACAATTGGTTTTTTGTCTGGCTTTATACTAGTTGTATTTCTGTGAAAGATTGTTGAATGAGTTTTCGTGGCGTTTTACTCTGGAGTATAGAGAGATTGAAAATATAAAGTTGTGCAATATGTTGGAGACAGTATTTTATTTAAGTCTATATATAGATTTTGTCAGTGGCGTAGGTTGTTATCCAATGTCAGTTTTCACAGTTCCAAAAGAAAATATTTCTATAGTAACATGTCCGAATCAGTTTTCTATAGAAACTTGTTTGATCAGTTTTCTATATAGAAAATTATTTGATCAGTTTTCTATATAGAAAATTATGTGATCAGTTTTCTATATAGAAAATTATTTGATCAATTTTCTATATAGAAAATTATTTGATCAGTTTTCTATATAGAAAATTATTTGATCAGTTTTCTATATAGAAAATTGTTTGATCCGTTTTCTATATAGAAAATTGTTTGATCCGTTTTCTATATAGAAAATTGTTTGATCCGTTTTCTATATAGAAAATTGTTTGATCAGTTTTCTATATAGAAAATTGTTCGGATCTGTTTTCTATATAGAAAATTGTTCGGATCAGTTTTCTATATAGAAAATTGTTCGGATCAGTTTTCTATATAGAAAATTGTTCGGATCAGTTTTCTATATAGAAAATTGTTCGGATCAGTTTTCTATATAGAAAATTGTTCGGATCAGTTTTCTATATAGAAAATTGTTCGGATCAGTTTTCTATATAGAAAATTGTTCGGATCAGTTTTCTATATAGAAAATTGTTCGGATCAGTTTTCTATATAGAAAATTGTTCGGATCAGTTTTCTATATAGAAAATTGTTCGGATCAGTTTTCTATATAGAAAATTGTTCGGATCAGTTTTCTATATAGAAAATTGTTCGGATCAGTTTTCTATATAGAAAATTGTTCGGATCAGTTTTCTATATAGAAAATTGTTCGGATCAGTTTTCTATATAGAAAATTGTTCGGATCAGTTTTCTATATAGAAAATTGTTCGGATCAGTTTTCTCTAGAAAATTGTTCGTGTCAGTTTTCTCTAGAAAATTGTTCGTGTCAGTTTTCTCTAGAAAATTGTTCGTGTCAGTTTTCTCTAGAAAATTGTTCGTGTCAGTTTTCTCTAGAAAATTGTTCGTGTCAGTTTTCTCTAGAAAATTGTTCGTGTCAGTTTTCTATAGAAAATTGTTCGTGTCAGTTTTCTATAGAAAATTGTTCGTGTCAGTTTTCTATAGAAAATTGTTCGTGTCAGTTTTCTATAGAAAATTGTTCGTGTCAGTTTTCTATAGAAAATTGTTCGTGTCAGTTTTCTATAGAAAATTGTTCGTGTCAGTTTTCTATAGAAAATTGTTCGTGTCAGTTTTCTATAGAAAATTGTTCGTGTCAGTTTTCTATAGAAAATTGTTCGTGTCAGTTTTCTATAGAAAATTGTTCGTGTCAGTTTTCTATAGAAAATTGTTCGGCGCAGTTTTCTATAGAAAATTGTTCGGCGCAGTTTTCTATAGAAAATTGTTCGGCGCAGTTTTCTATAGAAAATTGTTCGGCGCAGTTTTCTATAGAAAATTGTTCGGCGCAGTTTTCTATAGAAAATTGTTCGGCGCAGTTTTCTCTAGAAAATTGTTCGTGTCAGTTTTCTCTAGAAAATTGTTCGTGTCAGTTTTCTCTAGAAAATTGTTCGTGTCAGTTTTCTCTAGAAAATTGTTCGTGTCAGTTTTCTCTAGAAAATTGTTCGTGTCAGTTTTCTATAGAAAATTGTTCGTGTCAGTTTTCTATAGAAAATTGTTCGTGTCAGTTTTCTATAGAAAATTGTTCGTGTCAGTTTTCTATAGAAAATTGTTCTGTCAGATTTCTATATAATAATCGTAACTTAATTCAAATTATCTTTAAACTAAATAGCACAGTGTTGCCAAGTTCGTCACTGCCTTAACTTTTCATAAATCTCTATATTCCTTTCAGTTGTTTATACAGTCTACTGAACTCACGTTTCTTTATATTTTGCGAATGCACTTTGTCATTATCTATGAAAAATTAAACTACAACAATTCTCTAAAAATATTTTGTTATTTTCCATGTATTTGTATTGTTTTTTGGCTATTATTATAGAAAAGACGACCCAAAGAAATGAAAATTTCATTTAAAACAGTTTTGAATTTCAATGAGTTTTTTTGTAGTTGTTATTATTGTTATAGAGATTGCAAGAGTAGGAAACATTAGAAAACAACATAAAAATCAAATTTCATAGCAACATTAAATCAGGAATTTTTATGGAAATTATTTTCCTAGAAACACCCAGACACATACATATACCCAAACGAAATGTCAAGTAGAAAAACTTGGACAATTTTTTCCAACCATTAACTAACTTATATTGTCTTGCAAAATAATTGTTACAGAAATAGCAAGAAATTTTGGTATTTAAAATAAATTCTTAGCAAAAATCTTATTATAAACAAAAAATTAAAAAAAAATGTGAGTCTTTACAAAACATCTTGTAATTATACACACAAAAAAATGTACAGACTAATTGGCATTTTTTTTTCTAAATTTTTACTGTTTAAACTTTAAAATCATGTTCAAATGTATGTTATACATTAGTAAGGAAAAAGTTTTTCCTTTGTTGTCCTTTGAAACATTTTCGTTTTCAACAAATTAATTAAAACGAAAAAAATCTGTATAACTATCTTTGGCCAGTATATAGAGATAAAATACAAAAAAAAATCAAAGAAAACTACTTAATTAAATCCCCAAAAAAACGAAAAATTCCCGAAACTAATACACTTGGTTATATGTTTATACATATGTACATTCACTTATATAGACGGGAAACAAACTT
The DNA here is from genome assembly GCF_958450345.1 of Calliphora vicina. Lineage (NCBI taxonomy): Eukaryota > Metazoa > Arthropoda > Insecta > Diptera > Calliphoridae > Calliphora > Calliphora vicina. The sequence continues at coordinate 28,823,471 of NC_088782.1, read as the reverse complement.
GATAGAGAGAGAGGAAGATAGTGTAAATAAAAAGGAAATTTAATACAACATTATTTCTATCATTTATACGAAAAAATAATATTTGTCCAGAATCAAAAAAAAAGAAACCCAAGAGACAACAACAAAAAAGGAACAAATCAATGCCGATAATGATTATTTTCATGTACATGCTGCTGAGCAAATTCTTTTTTCTGAGCTGAAATAAAAAAACTATAAAAAACATGAAAAGAATTCCTTTAATGCTGTGAAACTAAAAAAAAATGATGATTGAAAATAAAATAAAATTGTTATTGTCTTAAGACAATTGTCTTTTTTTTTGTCAGTTCCTTTATTCAACATTTTTTTTACAGCTTACCAACATTGTTGTAGTTAAATCACTGAAAAGAAAAGAAATTGATTAAAAATAATATAAAAAAGACGAACAAAATGGAAAACGGAAGCAAGCCGGAATACAGTAATATCGACTTAATAGAACATTTAAAAAACTAAAAATTACGATGGGTTTGCGATAAATTACTGGTGCATAGGTATTTGAATTTCTCTAATTGTAAGGAATATTTAAAAATACATTAATATATCTTTCTGATAAGATCCTACGAATCGTCGTATGCGAAAGGTTTTGATTTACTTCTATAATTAAAAAAAAAGTGTCGCTGAAGCACACCGATTGCTCATGAAAACTTATGGTGCATGTGTTCCATTGGGTTCGCACGGAAAACAAAGATCGTTTAAGCCAGCAATAATAGTTTTAAAACCAAGAATTGCAGGCATTTGTCCTTGAAGATTTTTGTCAAACTCAACAAGAGCTTGCAAAATCATTGGAACTACTCAAGCAGCAGTTTTAAAATGATTGCGAACAGTATGACTCATCCAAAAGAAGGAAAATTGGGTACCATACAAATTGAAGCCGAGAGACCTTGAAATACGATCTTGCATGTCCGAAATTATGTTTGAACGCTATAAAAGAAAACAAGTAAGAAAGTATGGTCGGTCAAGCACGACCCTACGCTAAGTAAATGAGCAAAAACTTTTTTCTTTTAAAATCCCAATAATATTATTCGTGAGTGATTTTCGGAAGTGGGCCTTATATGGGAGCTATGACCAGTTATGGACTGATCACCATTAAATTAGGCCCTGTAATTTAATTCTATATAAAAGTTATTTATGGTGAATTTTGTGTGGATACCAAAATTTTTAAGAGATTTATGCACGTTAAAGTGATTTTTGGAAGCGGGTCTATATGGGAGCTATGACTAATTATGGACCGATCGTAACAAAATTTGGTGACATGAATTTTGTATATACAAAACTTATTTTTAGCGAAATTTGTGCAGATAAATGTATAAATTAAACATTTATGACCGATAAAGTCCAATTTCGAGAGGACATTGGTATGGGGGCTAGGTGAAATAATAGACCAATTTCAGCCACTTTCAATAGGCTTGGTCCTTTGGCCGAAAAAATTATATGTACCAAATTTGATTGCAATACCTTCAAAATTGCGACCTGTACTTTGCGCACAAGATTTACATGGACAGACAACCAGCCAGACGGACAGACGGACATCGTTTAGTGGACTCAGAAAGTGATTCTAAGTCGATAGGTATACTTTAAGGTGGGTATGGGGTATAATCCCCATTATGGTGGTGTAGGGTATAATTATTTTTGCACCAAATCATTACTTGCAATGAAAAATAGATCCATAACGATAACCCGAAGCGTAAGAGATTTTATGAGAAGCCCGGCCAACCAGCCGAATCTACACCAAAGCCAAATATCAATGGCTATAAGGTAATGCTCTGTATTTGGTGAGACCAAAAAGGGTCCTATCGTTTATGTACTTCTGAAATCTATCCAGACCTACAGGGCTTCACAGCTGATTCATTTGAAGAGAACATTGACCGAAAAATGCCCAGAATATGCAAATATGAAACTGTTATATTTCATCATGATACCACTCAGCTACATGTTGCAATACCTGTTAAAAACTATTTAGAATGAACTGGCTGGGAAGTAGGGTTTTTAATTTCCCGACCTTTTTTGATTCCCGGGAATCGGGAAATTTTTTTCTACATTCCCGGGTACCCGGATATTCCCGAAATATATAATGATACTGTAAATTAGGAATATTATACCCAAATTTCATATAAAAACTTAGAGTTATAATTATTAAATATCAGAGATTCGAATTAATTAATAAAATTTGAGCTTAATTCACTAAATCTTAATATGTAATTAAAAAATGTCAGCCTTTCATTCCATAAATCCATTCCTAATATTTAATTCTTTAGATTCATTCCAAAGCCCTTGTTTAAACTGAATTAATTTCAAAGTTAACTAATAACAGAATTTATTCAAACTTTGAGTGATTACATTTTTGTTAAATCAAATCATTTACAAAATTAATTGAAAAAATTGTCTTAAACCTTTTTGTACTAGATTTTAATTGAAGAAAAATTTAATAATTTTATAAATTTTTGAAGCTATTTTGTTATGGATTTGAAGAAGAAATTTAAAAAAAATTGGAATGCATAGAATAAACGCATAGAACGGAAGAAAGGTGAGACTAAAAAGTATTCTTTTCACACATGCGGGTGACACAAAAACAAAATACATGCAATACATTCTCATGAATTAGGTTTTTGGCTCTCAGTTACATATCTAGTTGTTGTCTATGTTATAATGAATTCTCTTTTTAAATTTTCATACGAAAAACCCCAAATAAACAATCATAATAAGCGATATATTATTGCCAAGATATAAGCAAAAAACCGTAAAAAACTTTTCACTGTTTTTTGGTTGTATTTTCGTCAGTTTTTAATTCCCGGGATTCCCGACTAAAAATCCTGGGAATCGGGTAGTGAAAAATACACTTTATAGTCCAGACCTTGCCCGACCGACTACTATTTGATTCGATCGAAGTAGAACGCTCTCCCTGGGATTAGCTTCTTGGCATCAAAAGATGATCAAAGTATATATATTCTGGATCGTTATACATAGATAGCGAAGTCGATATAGACATGTCCATCTGTAAGTTGAAATCGACTTTCCGTAGACCCCCAATAACATAGAAACATGACCAATATATACATCAATATATTGGTAATAATCCAGGCTCAGCTGCTGTTTAAAATCGAGGCAATCGGCCTACAAATGGCTGAGATATAAGGAAAAAACCAGGACAACCTCGACTTTTGACCTATTTTTTATCTATGTCTGGATTACTAAGTCATTAGTATAGACAATATGGATATCCAATAATAGATATTTCAAAGACCTTTGCAGTGGCGTATATAAGGCCAAACTAAGTCGGACCTACAATGGGTCAAAATCGGGAAAAATATTTTTTACCCTGAATATTTTTTTCAAAAAACAAAATATTTTTTTTTATAAAATTTTGTCCCCAAAAAAAAAAAAAAAAATTTTTTTAATTAAAAAAAAGTTAAATAATGTTTTTCTCATAAAATTTTTTTCGCTAATAAATTAAAAAAAAATAATATTTTTAAATTTTGTTTACATAAAAATATTTAAAAATTTTATTTTAAAATAATTTTTTGAAGTATATATAAGAATCGGCATATTATACCTTGTTCATCGTGTAATGGCTCATAATTAAGCAAAATATTTGGTAAATTGAAAATAAGATTTTTGATATATCATTTGTTCAAGGATGATATTCTATTGATGAGAAACGGATTTCTAGAAAAAACTTTAAATTTCAACGATTCATTAGCTTCGATTAATTTCGTTTCATACCTAATTGGTTAGACAATTCAATCATTTTATTATCAAACATATTCATAGTCTATTAGTTTTTGCTAAACATGTATCTACTGTTATGATGCGTATGATTAATATTAGTTTTACATGAATGCATTTAGATATCACTCATACGTTCATTAACCTACAAGGTTAAGGTTTGTCTACTATAACATTTTAAAAAGTTTTTATTGATAGAAATAAAAAAAATCAAATTTTTGTTATTAAATTACTGCACTATTAAATCATTAGTGGTCGAGATAAGATTTCCGAATCTGACATAAATTTTGGCCAACCTTTATTTGAATTAAACAGACGGATTAACGCAAAACTTTCAGCACATCTACCTGAAGTTTTAATGAAGTCGCAAATAAATTTTGCAGAAATTACACATGGAACAACAATGAACTCATATGTACAGCTACCTTCCACGGTGAAAAAAATCAGCACCAAGACATTGAAATTCAAGCAAAGCGTAACGTAACTAAGAATTACTTATACAAAGCAAATATTTACAATAGTATGTATTCTCAGAATTAAAACAAAAAAAAAAACACATCCAAAATAGATGAAAAAGGCTAAATTCCGCCATGCTTTTGCAGCTGAACTCAAGAACAATGAAGTTAATGATTAAAAAAAAAACTGCAGTGTATAAATAAAGACAACAATTCAAGTAATCAATGAAATATATAAAATTAACGATAGAAATCTGGTGGGACATGAAGAGACTGAATCTATAAGAATGCAACATTAAGTATTGTTATCATGATGTTGCCTCCAACAATGATGCTGCCATTACTGTTGATGATGATAATGATGCTGTTGCAGTAAACAACAACAACAATATTGCTAACGACATATTACAGTAATGAGTTAAAAGCCAAAAAGGAGAAAGCGTAAAAACAGAAGAATAATTAATTCATTGCTGTCATTTTTTTGTTTTCCTTCATTTTACAGAAACCTCAGCTGTGATTTTTGTACCCTGTAACAAGATACATGGGGTATTGTGTGTTGATGCTAACGTTTGTAACGAACTTGCCTATTTAATTCCTTTAGTATGTTATTGTTAATGTAATGTATTCAGTTTTTGCTTTCCAAAAAATAGCAAAATTATAATCATTTATCGATATCAGAAATTCACCAAAACCTAGGTTGAACTCATTACCAGTAAGGAGAAGAAATTTCAGAGAACTGAAAATGTTTGAATAAAATGTTATAAAACCTATATAAGCCGAGTTACCTAAATCTAATATCCAAAATTCTATAAGTTCCAAAATCGTGAGTATGGACCATTCTTGCTATGAATATGGACTCCGAGCCAAAATAGCTGCTCACCTTTTGAAGCCATGAACGAACAAAGCCAATTTCCGATACTCTTTTCAAAAGTGAAGCGTATCCCAGAGAGAGCATTCTGCCTCGATCGAAACAAATAGTAGTTGGATGGGGCACGATCTGGACTATAAACCAGGAGAGGCAAAACTTCCTAACCACTTCATTCAAAATAGTTTTTATCAAGTATTGCAAAATGCTCGCATTAAACGAACTAGTTGTATTCCGTTCATATTCCTTTTGATGGTTGGGCCAGATTTCAGCAGCTCACAATACCTTAGCGCCATGGATATTTGGCTTTGGTGTCGATTCGGCTGGTTGGCCATGCATCGATCATACGATCTCTTGTAATGAATCTATTTTGAATCGCAAGTAACGATTCGACGCAAAAACTATTTTCTTTTACAGCGTTCAAGCATCATTTCGGACATTCAATTCAAATGGTAGCCAATTTATCAGCATTTGGATCAAACCTGCTACCCCCAAACGCTTTTAAATTGCTGCCTGATTAGTTCCCAATGACTTTGAAAGCCTCCAATTATTAGTCTTCATAATCACAATTTCTATAGAAAATTATTCGTGTCAGTTTTCTATAGAAAATTTTTCGTGTCAGTTTTCTATACAAAAATTGTTCGTGTCAGTTTTCTATAGAAAATTGTTCGTGTCAGTTTTCTATACAAAAATTGTTCGGGTCAGTTTTCTATACAAAAAATGTTCGGGTCAGTTTTCTATACAAAAAATGTTCGGGTCAGTTTTCTATACAAAAAATGTTCGGGTCAGTTTTCTATACAAAAATTGTTCCGGTCAGTTTTCTATACAAAAATTGTTCCGGTCAGTTTTCTATACAAAAATTGTTCGGGTCAGTTTTCTATACAAAAATTTTTCCGGTCAGTTTTATATACAAAAATTTTTCCGGTAAGTTTTCTATACAAAAATTGTTCGGGTCAGTTTTCTATAGAAAATTGTTCGGGTCAGTTTTCTATAGAAAATTGTTCGTGTCAGTTTTCTATAGAAAATTGTTCGTGTCAGTTTTCTATAGAAAATTGTTCGTGTCAGTTTTCTATAGAAAATTGTTCGTGTCAGTTTTCTATAGAAAATTGTTCGTGTCAGTTTTCTATAGAAAATTGTTCGTGTCAGTTTTCTATAGAAAATTGTTCGTGTCAGTTTTCTATAGAAAATTGTTCGTGTCAGTTTTCTATAGAAAATTGTTCGTGTCAGTTTTCTATAGAAAATTGTTCGTGTCAGTTTTCTATAGAAAATTGTTCGTGTCTGTTTTCTATAGAAAATTGTTCGTGTCTGTTTTCTATAGAAAATTGTTCGTGTCTGTTTTCTATAGAAAATTGTTCGTGTCTGTTTTCTATAGAAAATTGTTCGTGTCTGTTTTCTATAGAAAATTGTTCGTGTCTGTTTTCTATAGAAAATTGTTCGTGTCTGTTTTCTATAGAAAATTGTTCGTGTCTGTTTTCTATAGAAAATTGTTCGGGTCAGTTTTCTATACTGACCCGTTTTCTATAGAAAATTGTTCAGATTCATATTACTGTTTATACAATTTATCGCTTAGTTGAAAGTGATGGAATACATTCACCATAAGCATCGTTGAGCAATCAATATTCTTCAGCGGTACTTTTTTTTTGAAATTAAAGAAGTAGGGCTCAGGGCTCAGGAAACATGTTTCAAAGCTATCATAAAGTTTAGTAAGGACACAATGGTAAAGAAAAATACTCAAAAACCTAAAACAAGGAAACTGGGTTTCAATTAATGACAAGCTTCTCAAAAAAATATAATTCTTGAACATATTTAAGACAACACAATAAAACGTACTTTTGCAAACATCGATTGAAAATATGTCAGCCCTTGATGTTCTGGAAAACTTGTGGAATTCTAGTTAGTATGGGGAAATCAGTAGCAGTCATTTGATTTCTATATATTGGAAAAGTTATATTACGTTATATTTCTCACACAGAGAAATCAGATTCGTCGTAGCAACTGAATTTGTTGCCAATCGAATGATTCGGTTCTATTAACAGAAAGTTAGTTGATAAAGTAGAATTTCGGTTAAAGCAACCAAACATTTGTTACTGCTACCAATACTTTGTAGCCACAACTGTAATAATCGGTTATTAAGACAGAATCATTCAAGTTACTACAATCTGTTTTCTACGAATCTGTTTGCTCTGTGCATATATGAAAGTACTTATTAAAACACTATTAATGCCCAGAATTTATTAAGCCAACTTTTGACTAAAGCTCATTGTCTATAGAATAATTAATGTTACTACTTATTTCTTGAATGTATTATTATTATTTTATGATGCAAAACTTATAATAGCATCTAAAAACATCATTTAAAAGGAATAATAAATTCATTACTGCATTGCCTCATATTATTAATGCAATTTTAATCATATTGATTTCTATGAAATTAACTTTAAATTCGTACAGTAACGATTGACGTCAAAAGAAATTTATTTTATTTCCAAGAAAGTAGAATATAAAAGAATGTATATTATGTTCAAGTCAAAAAAGCAATCAAGTAGATATAACACCTCTAAAACCTTTAAATTGAAAAGCCACTTTAAATCTGTGTTAAAGTTATATTGATAAACATTTTTGTACTTTGTGTAAAACATATTATAATTACCATCCTCCATAACTTTTAAATGCATAATTAAATACAAAATTATATTCCTGTATGCTTTTTATTCTATATATATTTGTTTGTTTTTTTTTGTTGTTGGTTGTTTGGTAAAAACCAGACCGGAAATGGTGTTGTAGTACTTAATGTTTGTATATTATTTTTCATATTTTTCTGGGGCTCGTTGTTTTTTTTCTTTTCTCATGGCTCATGTCTCATCCACTGTGTTGTAGTATTTCACTCGGTTATAGTTTATTATAAAATTCATTGTTGTCGTGTATGCCAGCCAGCAATCCAGCCAGGCCATTAATGTTGCAGGCAATAAAAAAGCCACAGAAATGAAATAAAAATGGGAGAAATAATAGTAGCAGCAGTAACAGTAGCATTAACAACTACAACAAAGTTGTAGCCAACTCATCACTATACACCAACTCATATTTTCTGTTTGTTTTCTTTTTTTTTGCACTTCCGTTTCCTGTTTGTAGCTACTACTAGTATTAATGTTGTGCTTGTTCTGTGTGTGTGATGATGTTGCTTGGTGTTGCTACAACATCATAATAATTTTTGCTTCATATTCTTTTTTTTTGTATTTGTATTTTTCTCGTTGTTTTACACTATTTTCTTTATTTATTTTATGTTTTATGAAATTATGTTATGGCTGTTGCATTATGATTATATCTTTTTTTTCTCATATTTAATTCTCTATTTTTTTTGTTATTTTATAGTTCCTTTACTTTTGCAATACACATATAATTCAATTGCTTTGTGTTCTTTCTTTTTCTGTTTGCTTTACGTTTTCTATTAACAGGACCTCCTGGTCATCCAGGGCCACCCGGACCCCCATTAAGCGGCAGCCGCCATCATGATCATGATGAAGAGGAGGAGACCCCCTACTATTCAGCAGCTTCTTCTTGGAATATGCGTATTGTTCCGGGAGCAGTCACTTTTCCCAATATTGATGAAATGACAAAGGTAAATTGAATTTCAGTTTTCTGCTGTTTCTCCTTTGTTACTTATGCTCTTTATTTTATTTTCTTAATGTGTCGTTTCTTTTCATTTTGGTTTTAAATATGCACTTTTTTTATTGTCCTTTTTAAATAGAAATCTGCCATGAATCCACCCGGCACTTTGGCATATATAACTGAAGAGGAAGCGTTATTAGTGAGAGTCAACAAAGGTTGGCAATATATTGCGGTAAGTGATTTATTTTTCATTTTTAAGCAAAAGGAAAATTCTTTTATTTCGTTAAAGAAAAGCTAAGTAAAGCTAATTTACTTTATTTTAAAAGTGTAACGGAAAGAAAACTTTAGTAAAATAAAGTTATTTTTAATAGATTTTTTCGATATTAAGGTTTGTCTTTAATAAAATATTGCAATATTTCCATTGAGTTCAAAGAAGATTGTAGAATAACATAAAAAATAAAATAAACTCAATAAATTTAAAAAAAAAACATTTTCTAAATTATAGGATTTGTAATTCAGCACACTGTCACTAAAGTAAGAAACCAGTTTTCTGTAGAAAATTCTTCGGGACAGTTTTCTATAGAAAATTTTTTGGGACAGTTTTCTGTAGAAAATTCTTCGAGACAGTTTTCTGTAGAAAATTCTTCGAAACAGTTTTCTGTAGAAAATTTTTCGGCTCAGTTTTCTACAGAAAATTGTTCGGCTCAGTTTTCTACAGAAAATTGTTCGGCTCAGTTTTCTACAGAAAATTGTTCGGCTCAGTTTTCTACAGAAAATTGTTCGGCTCAGTTTTCTATAGAAAATTGTTCGGGTCAGTTTTCTATAGAAAATTGTTCGGCTCAGTTTTCTATAGAAAATTTTGTTCGGCTCGGTTTTCTATAGAAAATTTTGTTCGGCTCAGTTTTCTATAGAAAATTTTGTTCGGCTCAGTTTTCTATAGAAAATTGTTCGTGTCAGTTTTCTATAGAAAATTGTTCGTGTCAGTTTTCTATAGAAAATTGTTCGTGTCAGTTTTCTATAGAAAATTGTTCGTGTCAGTTTTCTATAGAAAATTGTTCAGGGCAGTTTTCTATAGAAAATTGTTCAGGGCAGTTTTCTATAGAAAATTGTTCGTGTCAGTTTTCTATAGAAAATTGTTCGTGTCAGTTTTCTATAGAAAATTGTTCGTGTCAGTTTTCTATAGAAAATTGTTCGTGTCAGTTTTCTATAGAAAATTGTTCGTGTCAGTTTTCTATAGAAAATTGTTCGTGTCAGTTTTCTATAGAAAATTGTTCGTGTCAGTTTTCTATAGAAAATTGTTAGTGTCAGTTTTCTATAGAAAATTGTTCGTGTCAGTTTTCTATAGAAAATTGTTCGTGTCAGTTTTCTAGAGAAAATTGTTCGTGTCAGTTTTCTATAGAAAATTGTTCGTGTCAGTTTTCTATAGAAAATTGTTCGTGTCAGTTTTCTATAGAAAATTGTTCAGGGCAGTTTTCTATAGAAAATTGTTCGTGTCAGTTTTCTATAGAAAATTGTTCGTGTCAGTTTTCTATAGAAAATTGTTCGTGTCAGTTTTCTATAGAAAATTGTTCGTGTCAGTTTTCTATAGAAAATTGTTCGTGTCAGTTTTCTATAGAAAATTGTTCAGGGCAGTTTTCTATAGAAAATTGTTCGTGTCAGTTTTCTATAGAAAATTGTTCGTGTCAGTTTTCTATAGAAAATTGTTCGTGTCAGTTTTCTATAGAAAATTGTTCGTGTCAGTTTTCTATAGAAAATTGTTCGTGTCAGTTTTCTATAGAAAATTGTTCGTGTCAGTTTTCTATAGAAAATTGTTCGTGTCAGTTTTCTATAGAAAATTGTTAGTGTCAGTTTTCTATAGAAAATTGTTCGTGTCAGTTTTCTATAGAAAATTGTTCGTGTCAGTTTTCTATAGAAAATTGTTCGTGTCAGTTTTCTATAGAAAATTGTTCGTGTCAGTTTTCTATAGAAAATTGTTCGTGTCAGTTTTCTATAGAAAATTGTTCGTCTCACTTTTCTATAAAAAATTGTTCGTCTCACTTTTCTATAGAAAATTGTTCGGGTTACTTTTCTATAAATTTCTAAAGCAAGCATTTCCAAACTTTTTGATCTGATTTGTATATAAACTTTTTTGATCAGTTTTTCTATATAAAACTTTTCGGTCAGTTTAGTAACTGTTATTTTGTTTCTATATATTTCACAATTTCATCAATTTAAAAAGTTCTATTTATCATATTATATTTAAATTAAACTAATTATATGTTTAACCAGTGAACAATTCTTAACTAATGCCTATTGTCTCTAAAATAACTTATGATCCTGTTTCCTTTGTTAATATATGCTTATTATTTAATGATACAAAACTTAAATAGCAAGTATGAATTTCCTTTAAAAGGGAATAATAAATGTATTAATGAATTGCCTCAATTTATTAAGACAATCTTAATTATATTCCTTTTTAAGAAAATATTTCTTTAATTTACAAAAGATATTTTTCTCATAATTTATCTTTTAATCTGGAAAACTGCGCTGCTTTCATACGATATCCTTATAATATAAATACTTTTGTATAAATTTTATATACAGATATGACAAAGAAATGTTATTTATACACATTTATTTAAAGGAATTTTAAAGTTCTTCAAACAAAGACAAATTAATAATATATGTGAAAGAGATTTTTTCTCTTTAATCTGTGAGACAAATGTTGGAATATACAATTTTTGTTTTACAGAAGACAGGGACAAAGTATTTCTTTAATGTAATAAATTTGAAATTGTTGAAGGAAAATCATAATTCATTTTATTTTTGCATGAAATTACTTTTGAGCAAAATTTAGTTTCAGTTTCTAGGGAACTAAAAAAACAATTGCTTTAAAAAATTTGTCACAAAAAAAAATAATTTCATTGGCAAAACTCAGTTATTTTTAATTAATAGTAATCATCATCAGGACAACTTCAATTTCCCAGCTTCGAGATATACATACATAAATTATAGCTAGTTTCATTCAGAATAATCAATTACTTTAATAATATTTGACTTAATTATTGAAATATGTGTTATAAATATCCATATAATTTTCGATTATTTCTTAAATATTATAATAATTTCCAAACGATTTAGAAATGCATTAAGTTTACAAAATGTGTTAGTTTTAAAAAAAATTCCTTTAAAATATCAGAGAAATATACATTTCAATGGCATAAGCGAAGTACTTTTAAATAACTGAAATACAAATTCATGTCTTCTGTAGTGCACTATGGGCAATCTAAAAAATTTTTTAATTTTTTATTTCCTTGAATTTCATAAATTTTAATACATTTTAGATTGGTATATTATGCCACTGTGCATCGTCTGGTGGTATTTTTATGCCGCATAAACAAAACTCAAATAAATACCATAATGGCAGCAATAAGAAGTACACAAGCAATTACTTGCTAACCTTATTATAATCTTTGTTTTCAAATAAAACAAAAATTCATCATAAATTTAAGCAAAAATAAAAAACATACAAAATAAACCAAAATGTAAATATACAAACAACTGCCAGTTGATGTTTGCATACAAAACGTCAGACGTTTAAAATTACACTTTCTTCAAAATAAAACAAAATAACAAGTCTGAATTAATAATTTGGCTGTATCCTCCACCGTCTGCCAATATGGAACATACACAAACAAATTTCCTCTGTTTAAGAAAACTTTTCGTTATCTATAGATTTCTATAGAAACCAATTCGGTCAGCCTAAGTCCTGTATAGGACTTCTTGCTAAGTTTACTTACATTTAGTCCCGTTGTGTGTTGTTTTCCACACATATGGTATATCAATGCAATTTCCACTAGCAACATATTATTTTATAGTCAAAATTATGACTTACCAACAATAATATTCTGAAACAGCTTATTTAATGATAAATAATGCTTTTTCTAGTGTAAAATACACCGGTGCATATTCCTATAAACGCACTTAATTTGTTTTTGTATTTTTGTTATATCTTGGTTGTTCTCATCCAAATGCAAAATTTAACATTTTTAATGAGAGACAACTTAACAGTACTTTTTGAAAGTAAACAAGTTTTTTTTCTTATTCTTGTTGTTGGCCTTAGGTATGCGATCAAATGTTCTTGGTGCTATTTTAAGTGGAAGATTCGTATAAACGCCAAAAATAAAATATTATCAATTTTAGTTTTTTTTCAACCAAATGTACGTTTCTAATAGTAACATCTCAATTTACTGCAACTTTTTCTATTTGAATCAATAAATTTCATCACTTTTAAAGATGCCCAAGGGAACTTTTTTGTCTGATCAAAAAAAGATTCAAATTAAATTTTTTCACGACCAAGCATATTCCAATAGAGAAATTGGACGTAAAATCGATCGTTCGGAAAGTGTAGTGCGAAATTTCTTGAAGAAAGGTCAAAATTATGGAGTTCGCAAACCTACAAAGTGAAAATACCAAACTAACAAGAAGACAACTAAATCTAATAAAACAAGAAGCAACCCGCAACAAATTCAATTCCACACAAATAAAGAATAAACTGAATCTTCCAGTGACTTCCAAACAGGTTGAACACATTTTACGAAACGATGAAAACATAAAATGGAAAAGCCGAAATGTAAACCAATGCTAAAAAAGCACCATAATGAAAATCGTTTAAAATTCGCAAGAAAATATATGAAATGGACAGATGAGTGGAAAAAAGTAATTTTCTCTGACCAAAAAAAAAATTGAATTTAGACGCTCCTGACTCATACTCATGCTATTGGCACGATTTGAGATCAGACGATGTTCGGATGTCAAAACGTAATTTCGGTGGTGGCAGTGTTATGGTTTGGGCAGCATTTTCTGCAGTTGGCAAGTCGAAAATATGTTTTGTTCCGACAAAATGAACAGTGCGATTTATAACGAACTGTTGAAAGATGCTCTTCTCTCATTTATGGATGAAAAAATGGATGATGATTGCATATTCCAACAAGATAATGCTGCAATCCATGTTTCTAAGCAATCGAAATCTTGGTTTAATGAACATAGCATTCCTCTGTTGGACTGGCCGGCTTGTAGTCCGGACTTAAACCCAATGGAGAACTTGTGGGGATACATGGCCCGTAAAGTTTATGCAAATAATGCCCAGAATGAAAGCATAATGACTGTGACAGAGCTGAAACTAAAAATTAAACAAGTCTGGGAGGAAATTGATTCCGATTTGTTTAAAAAATTAGTGGAATCAATGCCAGACCGTTTTTGTGAAACAATACATAACAAAGGATCATCAACACATTATTAATATTGCTACAGTGGGCCATAAATTAAAGTGCGTTTATAGGAAAATACCCTTAAAATGGCTGTTAATCTCGAAAATTAAGTAAAAAAAAATAAATAAAGTATTTTTTTTTGTAAACAATATTTTAAGTGAAGTCTTAACTAATTTAATAATCAAATTTATAGCACCAGTGTATGTATATAGAAATTAAATGTGTGTGAAAATACCAGGATAAGCGACACAGTTATGCCCACCATAAAAAATATGGGAGGTATATTTATTTTATCATTCCGTTTACAACATATCGAAAAATCTGTCGTAGAACCAAAATATATATAGAGTCTGGGTCCTCATAAGTTTTCAAGATGGTGTAGCTATTTCCGTCTGCCTGTCTATCTGTAGAAAACACGATGGGACCAAAACAAAAGGAGCTTGCGGGCTCCTTTACTCAAACATGATTTTACTCCTTCAAAAGTAGCTGCATTAGCAATGCAAAAAGAAAACACAGCCACATTTCTGTGGGTTTTAAAAAAAGACGAGGTTATGAAAAGATAATGTTGATGGTTTTTTATTTCAAATACCTTTTTTTATTGTGTATTTTCATTTTTGGTTGTTTATAATCTGAAATTTTGCTTTTTTTTGTTGCTGTTGAGGGCACAACAATAAAATAACAGCAGAAAAGTCAAAATCAAAATAATGACTGTGTATACAATTGTTGTTAAGCTTTTACATGTGTTAAAGTTGATGTTTTGTTATTTGTCTCACAGACTGATTGTCAGTCTGTTTGTTTGCTTGTCTGCTTTTAAGAGTATTTTAGAAACATGTAAACATGCATGCACTCACGCAAACAGATGAACACAAGTATTTACTTGGTATACACGTGTAAGGACAGTGGGTGACAAAACAGTTTAAAATACAAATTAAGAACTTAGCAAGAAATTAGAGAGATACTTTGAAGTATACTTAATAATGTTATAATTAATGGATTTTGTTATCGATTGAAATAATTTATTTTAAAATGTTGACTGAATTAAAATTAAATTTTCTTTAAATCCTTTCTGCATGCAGAAGAAAAATATAGTTGTACATTGTTACTGTAACCATTTCAAACTTTTTACAAGTTTTTTAACAATATTATAGTCACTGTAATTATTTATATGATTTGGGTAACCATAATATTTTAAAATTATAATTCAAATGATTGTAGCAATTATATATATGATTGTGGTATACATATACATCAATATATGATTGTGACAACCATTTTTATGATGAAGGCCTTACCACATTATATTGTTCTGGTCTTGTGGTTATCATAAACATAAATTCATTTACTACAATCCTATATATGATTGCGATAATCATATGTATGGTAAAATTTACCATATTATGGTTACCGTAATCGTATACATAATTACAGTTACCATAAAATTGTTAAAAACTTTTAAATGGTTACTTTAAATATGTATAACTACTTTTTTTCTGCGTGTACTGTCACTCACTGTATTTTAAACATATAAGGGTGGTCCCAAAAAAATGCGGATGTTCCCAACTAAATTAAAAGTTAAATTCATTCTAAGATACAGCTTTTCAAAATAGTTGTCCTAATTTCAGTATTTGTAGAGCTGGATCAAAAAATAAAAAGGTCCCTTTTAATGATTTTTATGATTTTTTTTTTTATTTCTCACAAAAGACATATCTGAGATATTGGTATCATGCGAAAGGCCTTTAAAGGCTACATTTCTATTGAGTTTATGACTTAAAAAATGCGGGATATACAATAAATGGCATTTCTTTTAAACGCACGTTTTGTTTTTAATAATTTTTTTTATCATTTTGAAGGGTACGTATCTGTCATTTATTCTCACCTAGTTATTGAACTTTATTGTGTAAACAACAACGTTTGTTTTTACTTCGAAAATGTACAATTTTGTACCAAAGAATCGTCATAAGCGGGAAGTTTTGGTTTACTTCTTTAATTCGAAATAAAGTGCCACCGATTGACCACAAAAGCTGGTGAATATGTTTCATCGGTTTCAACGTACGATGGTTTATTCGGTTCAGAAGTTTTGATTTTGACAAAGATCGTCCAGACCTGCCATAAAAGTTTGAAGTTCAAGAATTGGATGCATTACTAAATGAAGATTGTTGTAAAACTCAACATTAGCTTGCAAAATTAATGGGAGCTACTCAAGCAGCAACTTAAAAACGTTTACGAGCAGCAGTAATCATCCGAAAGTAGGGAAATTGGGCGTCATACGAATTGAAACCGAGAGTCCTTGAAATATGATTTTGCATGTCTGAAGTGCTGCTTGAACGATATAATAATTTTTGCACTGGATCATTTGCGACGAAAAATTAATCCGTAAGAGATTGTACTTGAAGCCCGGCTAATCAGCCGAAACGACACCAAAAGCCAAATTTCCAAGGCGGTAAAGTAATGTTTTGTATTTGGTGGGGTCCCATATATTATGAGCTGCTGAAATCTGACCACAATACCACAGGAAACTTGTACCGCATGAAACTGATTCATTTGAAGCATGCTTTGTCCGAAAAATGCCCTGATTATGCGGTCAGACTGGAAAACGTAATATTCTATCATGAAAACGCTCGGTCACATGTTGCAATACCTGTATGAAAAGTATTTAGAATAAAGCGGTTGGGAAGTTCTGCCTCATCCGCTTTATAGTCCAGACCATGCCACGTCCGACTACTAAGTATCAAATATTGGCTTGACTCGCTAATGGCCTCAACAGATGAGCAGTTCTTTTGCCTGGGAATCTATATGTATGTTGCCTGAAATTTGGAAAAAAATCATAAATAAGAACAAATGATTCAAAATAAAAGCTAAATTTTGAGAAAAAAAAACACCGCATTTTTAGGTCACACATCTAACAACTAACATCAAGTCGAGGAGAAATGGGTTTACAAAACTCCAAATAAAATTTAAACCAGATGGAATTTTGGAAAACGAAAAATCCATTTTAGTGAATTTATATGAGGTTTGAAACGTGCTAATGTAAACTTATTACTTTCAATATCTCTACGAGTAGTCAAAATTTAAAAAAACTACAAATGTTGGCCAAAAATTACATAACTTCAAATATTTTCAGATTTGGACGAAAATTAAGATGATACTAAAATATTGTTACGAAATTGTACTTGAATTCAAATATAACGATTTTAACGGCTGATTTAAAGTTGCATAATGCTATTTGAAAGCAGTGGCTCTCAAACTGTAACATATCTGTGGGCATTATTAACATTAAATAAAAGCTTTGAGTTGATCATTGATCGTAAGTATGGCAATCTTTGCTGCGACTGGTATCCTCGAATTCGAATATAAGAGCTTTGACAGTTAGAGAACATTGTAGATAGTTCACCAGAGATGACGTGTGCTCTAGGCTGCGAATATACGACCTACGACAGTTAAAGAACAATCTAGAGTGCAGATGGCAGTGTTATAAATAGCGGCAGAGGTTGCAGTCGTTAGCCAGTTTATCAGAGACGCTATTCGAATAAACATCAACTGAGGGCCTTAAAGTGTGCTGTATTTTTCAAGTGAATTCGTGTACATTATAAAGTGTGTCTGTATTTATGCGAATTTATAAACGTGTATAAAAAAACACTGAGTGACTATTTAATTCTGTTGTTTTACATTTTAAATAAGTAAAAAGTTGTTACAATTTTCAAACTACTAAACGGCTTTTATTTGCAATCAAAAGTATCCTGTTTATTTAAAAGGAAATAAGCCAACGTTTTGAAAATGTTAAAACGTAACAATACCATATGTTGCTTTTGGGAAAAATAGTTATAAAAAAACATAAAAAACTTATAAAGGACATTTTTGATGCTAGGACAAACATTTTGAGAAATGTTCCCGTCAAAAAAATAAACATTAATTGTAAATGGGAACATCGCCACCTTATTTTTCGTCCTTACTAACGGCGCCACTCTAATACATATATGGCCTTTATGGTTGTATAAGTATGTAGGTTTTTTTTCGCTATTTGAGAAACAAATACACAAATACAATAATAATAAAACAACACAACAATTTAATGGCAAACATATTAAAACGAAAAAAACAAAATTGTTCCCTAAGGCAACATTATTATATTGACAATGATTTCAAGTTATTTCTTACGATTGTTATTTTTTTTACTTCTTCAAGTTGATGTTGTTTTGATTTTTGTGCTGCTTCTTTTTTTTTTTTTTTGCTCGATTTCAAGTAGATCATTATTACAAACAGATGGGTTCTGTTAGATATCAAATACAATAAAATAAAAGAAATAACAACAACTAAAATCAACGAAAACAATTTCAAGAAAATTTCGTTTTAAGAAAAAGAATAAAATAAAAAGAAATTCTGCTTTCAATATCAGCCCAATCGCATAAAAACATGCATGCAGAAATTGACATCAACATCACACACACACACAGCACTCACAAATAGACAGACACACATCCTTCAAATGCCAAAAAGCAGCAATAACATGGAAAATCAAACAAACTTTACACAAATCCACATGAACTTATCTTTGAAATGCTTGTCTTCGAAATTGCCTTTCAAATTTTACTTATATTGTTTATTTGTTAGTTTTTATATTTTGTTCATGCTCTTGGATTTTTCGGCTTAAACCAAATGGCTGTAGAGTTCGATAGATATTGTTAACAGTGTAATAGGAATAATATAAAAACTCGCTTACCATATTATGTCTAAAATAAAGTAGAAAATTTCTAAAAAAAAAAATAAACACAAAATCATCTACATGTAATAGAATTGTTCTACATATCCACGTCTTATACACTATTTCCCAGTTTGTTATACTTTTTTTCATTCATATTATTTTCACTTGTAAAATCATCTACCATTCTCTTTACAAATTTGAACTGCCAATAAAGAGCATAAAATGTGTAAAAAATATTACCACTTTCAATATTTTGTTTTGCGTTTTAACTCTATCGAACATCATTGAAACTTGACATAATGTTTGCTTATCAAAAATTTCGTATTTCTTGTGTTTTTTTTTCGGAAGACTGTTGGATTTTTTTGTTGGTGGATGGTTTAATCCCTTTGCAATTGTTATCTCGGTGTACAAAACGTTTTGACAGCAGACAGTGTGGGTTTTAGGCTTAAGGGCAAATATATTTGTTCATGCTAGTTTGTATCTTTATACTTCACATGGAACCATGTGAACAGTTAAATTCAACAAATTGGAAAAAAATATAATACTAACTATGTAGGCAATACTGTTTCATTAATATTAATGAAACCGATTTATTTAAAATTTTTGGCAAAATCTTCTTTAACTGTTGAGGGATTTATCTTAACTACACTAGAGGGAAGATAAACGATTTATGTACTTTATATGAAAAGGACATATCATATTAACATGGCGTTGAACCCAGAGTGTATACAATAAAGGGGTTATAAAAGAACCACCGTTATTTAAAAATCGGTGTATTTAAAATCCACATTTACATAAACCACGATTATTTAAAAACCGGAGTATTTAAAAGATCCACGTTTACTTAAACCACGATTATTTAGAAATCGGTGTATTTAAAAGATCCACGTTTACTTAAACCACGATTATTTAAAAACTGACGCATTTGACAGAACCAGAAGTGGAACCACGATTGCTTAAACCACGATTATTTCAAAACTGGTAGATTTAAAAGAACAACGATTACCTAAACCACGATTATTTCAAAACTGGTAGATTTAAAAGAACCACGATTATTTCGAAACCGGTAGATTTAAAAGAACCACGATTATTTCAAAACTGGTAGATTTAAAAGAACCACGATTGCCTAAACCACGATTATTTCAAAACTGGTAGATTTAAAAGAACCACGATTATTTCAAAACTGGTAGATTTAAAAGAACCACGGTTATTTCAAAATTGGTAGATTTAAAAGAACGATTATTTCAAAACTGGATGATTTAAAAGAACAACGATTACCTGAACCACGATTATTTCAAAACTGATAGATTTAAAAGAACCACGGTTATATCGAAACTGGTAGATTTAAAAGAACCACGATCGCCTAAATCACGATTATTTCAAAACTGGTAAATTTAAAAGAACCACGATTGCCTCAACCAAGATTATTTCAAAACTGGTACATTGCAAAATCATTGGGAGCTAGTCAAGCAGCAATTTTAAAACGTTTTCAGTAGCAGGATTCATCCAAAAGAAGGGAAGTTTTGTACCATACGAGAGACCTTGAAAAACAATTTTGCATGTCCGAAATGATGTTTGAATGCTATAAAAGAAAATCATTTTTGTACGTAATCATTAGTTAGAATGAAAAATATATTCATTACGATAAGCCGAAGCGTAAAAGATCGTACGTGAAGACCAGACAACCAGGCGAAACGACAGCAAAGCCTAATATCCATGACGCTAATGTAATTTGGTGGAACCAAAAGGATCATAATTTGCCGAAAAACGACCATAAGATGCGGCTTGATATGAAACCGTAATATTCCATCATCAAAACACTCGGCCACATATTGAAATACCCTTTAAAAACTATTTAAAATTAACTGGTTAGGAAATCTTTCCCCACCCGCCTTATAGTACTGACCATGCCTCGTGCTCTTTCTGGGATACTAGTGCATTTGGAACAGAGTATGCGACATTGCCTTGATTCGTTCTTGTACTCAAAAGATGAGCAGTTCTTTCTGCTCGGAATCCATATGTTGCAAGAAAGATGGGAAAACGTCATAGCTAACAATGTCAAATACTTTTGAAAATTAGATAAAAGTGGAACCTCTAAACTTTAACAGATTTTGCTAAAAATTTTCACCACTTGGTTTGTATATGACAGTGAAAAGTTTAGGTCTTGGGACATTTGAAAATCGAAAAATTCGAACTTTTGAATGAAAATTATAAATTCTTCTAATTTTAATCTGAAATAAATCTGCCCCTGAAATCAATGAAAAATTCAGAACTCTTAAGTAGATTGATCGTATTTGTTTCACTATAGTAACTGAAATTTTTATACCCTACACCACCATAGTGAGGAGAGTATAATGCGTTTGTGCAGATGTTTGTAACGCCCAAAAATATTAGTCTATACCGATCGACTTCCAGAGTCGATTAAACGATGTCTGTCCCTCCGTTCGTCCGTCTGGTTGGCTGGCTGTCCATGTAAACCTTGTGCGAAAAGTACAGGTCGCAATTTTTAAATATATTTTGATCAAATTTGGTACATATTATTTTTTCGGCCCACGGACCAAGCCAATTGAAACTGGCTGCAATCGGCCCATTATTTCACCTAGCCCCCATACAAATGTCCTTCCGAAATTGGACTTTATCGGTCATAAATGTTTAATTTATAAATGTATCTCCACAAATTCCGCTTCAAATATGTTTTATGTATACAAAATTCATGTCACCAAATTTTGTTACGATCGGTCCATAATTAGTCATAGCTCCCATATAAACCCGCTTCAGAAAATCACTTTAACGTGCATAAATCGCATAAAAATGTTGGTCTACATACAAAATTCAACATAGTTAACTCTAATATAGACATAAATCACACGACCTAATTTCATGGTGATCGGTCTATAATTGGTCATAGCCCCCATATAAGGCCAACTTTCGAAAATCAAAATTATTGAAATTTTAAAAGAAAAATGTTTTTGCTCTTCTACTTAGTGTAGGGTATTATATGGTCGGACTTAACCGACCATAATTTCTTACTTTTTTTAAAATATTTCTTTCCAATTGTAACTATTGCTGCTAATCTTAGCTCCTTTACTGTATCCCCTAAGAAAACTGCGGTAATCTAAACAATGTTGTTGTTATTCTTATTTCAGGTTTTTTTTTTGTTCATTCTCCTTTAACGAATGCAATAAAATCAACATTTGCTACTTAAGTGCTGTAGTTCGAAATACTAGTATGTTTGTAGTATATCTGTAGTATAGATAGTACTGGTAGTAGCTGAATCAGTTGAAGATATGGCTTAAAGAAACGTGTACTATTCTCTTACTGGCAACTCAATGGGTTTCTTCAAACACAATATGAACTAGATCTGTTTGTGCTTGGAATACAAACCACGTCATGTAGTCGTACTGACGTACACACTAGCTGGTATTCATCTTGTGTAGTAACTTTACTCTACTGCAAACAAAGGCCAGACAGGGAAAGAAATTTTAGTCAATAATCCTACAATTTGTTTAAAGCTAATAGAACTATTAATGGAAAAAAAAGGAAAGATGAAATTGAATTTAAAATTGAATGATATACACATTTGAATTGAATTATGAAAGGCATATAATGTGTGTATATTAGGGTAGCCCCGATTTTACTACTCTTAGAATTTCGAAATGTTCTCCATTATCCAAAAACCAAATGCTGTAAATTACTGCCAAATCGGTTAACGTTGAAAGGTTGCAGTTTCAAGTTTTGGGTCAATGAATATAGAACATTTAGAAGCATATTTTCCAATATTCAATTTCAGATTGTTTCTTTGGGGTGCTCATTTATGTACATGTTAGATATAGAATTTAAAAAACATACTTTTTAATTAAAATAAACATAAAAATATAGCCATATATTTGTTTATTTGTATTACAACATCCTCAATTTTATGTTTTTTTATAAAAATTTTTATAACTTTATTTCATTGAAATTCCACAATTGATTTTCATTCTTTATCAATTTAATTAAAATAAATTTATTGCCATTTTTCTTAAGGTTTTTCAGTTAACAAAATAAAATAATATACAAAGAAAAAGAAGGAAAACAACCAAGTTAAACAAACAAACGAAAAAGTTAAGAAAAATATTTAATGGATTTCTTAATTATCTTGTAATTTTTATTTATTAAAAATCTACAAAAGTTTCTCCATGTAATGATATTAATCTTTTAAAATTCAAAGGAAACAAAACACACACAGACACAAAGTAATAAAATAAAAATGTATACAAATAAAAAAAAGGATATTAATACAATAACAACGAAATAAAAAGGAATAGCAAAGCAACAACAACAATAAGAAGGAAAAAAGTCAACTGCACAACAACAGCAAGCAATACTTAGCAACAAAAAGTAAATAAATTTTAATTGGCACATGAAAAATTGTTGTTGTTACTCGTTGTATCACTCACTCACTCTCTTACTCTTGCGCTCACACAATGAAAACGAAAAGTTTCTGCTGCACAAAAAGTAAAATTTCAAAGAATTTCAAGAAGCAAATTTCTTATATTTTTTCAACTAGGACATATTCGCATTTAAACAAAAACACAAAAAGAAAAACTGAACAAAATAAAAATCTGAGAAAAAAATTTTCAGGAATACATATTGTTGTATGGTTGAAAACGAATGGAAAATAAAGAAAAATTGTATTTATTAGCTTAACAAACCAAAAACGAACTAATTGCTGGCAATTTGTAAACTCTAACGTGTTGCCAAATTCTGAAAAATGCTACAAAAATTGAAAGTTTTTATTTTCTTTGTAGATTACAACCATTAAGAAAAAAATGAAGAATATATTTCTTTGGTAGGATTTTGTTTAACAATAAAACAATTAATGGAAATCTTAACAATTTGAAATTCATTACATTTAAGGAAAAGAAAATATTTCAAAATAATTCAATAAATAAAATGAATGAAAAATACTTGAGATCAATTTATTATGTTACGAAATCAAATTTATGATAAATTGAAAGCTTAAATGGAATGAAATATGTTTTTAGAATGTACCAAAATTTGCATATGAGTTGATAACCATATAAAAATAAACAGTGAAACAGCCTACAGTTCAGATTTAGTAAAAATGGAGCTTCACAGTCTGAAAATTTAATACAACTTCGTCAACTGTAAAGATAGTAATTACAAATTCAGGGATGTTGAATCAATTGATAATTCTAAACACCACTGGTCATCCAAAAACAAGCCGCTGAAATGGCAATATCGAAGTAGTGAATCCAGGAAAACAAAATCGCCTTCGTAGGCAAGAATTGGAAGCTTTTTACAGCGCACAGTGGGGCCTGCAAACCTGCAAATTTTAACTGTTTGATACGATTGACATGATATTTCACATAGTCTTGGAGTTTAAGTTTTGACGAAGGATCCCACAGACCCTTCAGGAGCGGAGCTGTAGAAATTCAAAAATTTGAACGCTTGTACACGCAGAGAAAAAATATAATTGGACATGGTTACTGTAACCATTTATATAGTGTTACAAGATTTTTAACAATATTATAGTCACAGTAACCATTTACATGATTGTGGTAACCATAATATGGTTAATTTACGATTCACATGATTGTATCAACCATATATATGGTTACAGTAAACAAATATATGTTTGTGGCAACCATATTTATGATGAATAATTTTATCATAATATGTTGTTCTCAGATTATGATAAGCCTTAAGCCGAGAGCACCATAATATGATAAGTCCTTCATCATATAAATGGTTGTCACAAACATATATATGTTTACTGTAACCAATTTCAAAACCAATTGAGACAATCATGTGAATCGTAAGTTAACCATATTATGGTTACCACAATCATGTAAATGGTTACTGTGACTATAATATAGTTAAAAAACTTGTAACAATATTGAAATGGTTACAGTAACCATGCCCAACTATATTTTTTCTCTGCGTGTAGGCTCATCGCAAAACCCCTTTCAATATTATATAATATGAATGACAAGATCAATACACCCCCTTTTTTGGTGGTAGGTATATTGAAACATAAATAAAACAAACTGTATTCGAGATATTATCGAATATTTTTATTCGTTTGAAAATGCATATCGAGGATAACTACATTCATATATCTACCGTGGTTTTGCTGGAATGTGCGCATCCGAAATGTCAAATTTTCTGTATAGGTCTGTGACTTTTTCGCATAGACCTGCGACTTAAGAAAACCCCAAAAACAATATTCTAAAGGGGTCAAATCTCACGATATCGGTGACCAGTTTACATCACCTCTACGTTATATGAACATGCCCTCAAATCTCCCGTGCAGAAAGTCCAATGTTGTTGCCCATACCATCCAATTCTTGTCAAAAGAAGTTGGTAATCATCTACCGCCGTTGACCATGATGTCCTGGCCAACGTTGTTCTCAAAGAAATATGGACCAGCCAAAAATTTACTCTAAAATTATAGATTGATATCGTGCCAAATTTGACAATTTTCTTTGTTGACGTGCGCATTCATCAAGGAATGGGTCTCACCGTAAAATTGGCTAATCGCGAGGAACATTGGCCGAACAAAACAAAAATTTCGAAAAAACAATTCTATCATTTGCACATGTTGTTGAACGCTATATTTGTCCATGGTGATTTGACAACTATACGAATTATATATGCGGAATTTGTTGAAATTTTTAGCTTTTATTTTGAAACATTTGTACAATATAAATTTATTCAAAGTATTGGCCATTGTTAGCTATGACCTTTTCCCATTTTTGTGGCAACATATGGATTCCGAGCCAAAATTACTGATCATCTTCTGAGGGCAGGAACGAATGAAGCCAATTTCGGATACTCTGTTCCAAAGTGAAGATTATCCCAGAGAGGGATAGTATTCGGACTTCCCAATAACTTCATATTAATTAAGATCTGTTACGCTTTCGATTATCGTAATGAATTAATTTTTCATCGGAAGTAATGAGTCGGTGAAAAACTATTTTCTTTTATAGCGATCAATCAATATTTTTGGACATGCAAAATCGTCCAGGGTCTCTTCAATTCGTTTGATACCCAATTTCCTTGTTTTGGATGAATCCTGAAATTGCTGTTTGGGTAGCTCCGAATTTTTTTGAGTGCTGTTGTTGAGTTTAACAACAATCTTCATGAAGTAATACCTCGAATTATTGCTCTTCAAACTTTGTTGACTGGATTCCGATCTTTGTCTTTCTTGTCAAATTCACCACTTCTAAACCACACAAGCCATCTCTCGCATGTTGAAACCGATGGAACGTATTCGCCATAAGCTTGGATGATCAATTGTTATTCTTAAGATGCACTGTTTATCAAACAAAAAAAGTAAAGCAAAACTTCCCGCATATGACGATTCGTTAGTACAAAATTTGATATTTTGCCTAGTCCCATTTTTTGAATTTAATAGGAGAGACAAAAAACGTTCTATCTTTTTTTGCTTTCAATATTTTTTAGATCTGTAAACGCAGTTCTCTCCTATGATCTGTTGGCTTTAAGTATCAGTTGAAAAAATAAAATAATTGAAATGACTTTAGAAACTGCAGTCATTTTTAAGGACTTAGCTCTTTTGATATTTATGATTTTCTGTTTTTTGGCTGGACTTAGCACATTTTCTTATAATAAATTTTAATTTCTCGTTTTATTATTTTACAAATTTGTTTTATTATTTTATATTATTTAAATACATTACAAAAAACAGTCTTATTTCATTGCTGTAAAGGAAAATAACTCAAAATTTAAAATAAATTTGTTTTTTATTATTATTTCTTCAAAATTTATTTTTTTTTTATTTTACAGTGAATTGTGTAAGCATACTATAGTGATTACATTGAAAAATGTTAATCTTCAAAGTATTTTAGCAAATAGTATTGAAAAAGTAGATTAACTTAGCATGTTTTCTTATTATTATTTTTTTGTGGACTTAACACTTTTGCGTATCACTGAAAAATCATCAGTTAGAAACAAAATAACGAAATTTTTTATTGCAAAATATGTATTTTATGTTTTACTATCTTTCTTCACCAAAATCTTAATGTAAAACAAAAGTGGACTTGTTACGTTTGCGTACTAAGCTAACGATATGTTATTAAAAACCAAAATCATTTTTAAACGATATGTCATCTATTGGAAATCCGCTTTTTTAAGTCATGTGTCCAATAAGTGACAGTCGACAGAAGTAGCTTCAACATTATGGCCGCTGTCAAATGTCAAAGTTCGGAAGTACAAATAATAATGTACAAAATTTTCAAAATATTTTTTTAGCTTAAATTAAAATAATTTTTGGTTATTTATATATTTAGAAAATTGAAGTTAAGGAAATTGTTTAAATAAATGTATCTTTATAAATATTTAGTACATACGTTTTGCATACATAGCTTATACATTAACTTTAGAAAGCTAAATTCAATTTAACACAATTGAATTTTTATTATTAACAAAATGTGTGAGAAGTTTACTTCAACAATCACAATACATCAATACTAAATTTTTACAAAACATATTACAGATTTAGAAAAACATATTTATTACAAAGCAAAGAAAAGCTTAACTAACAAAACCTAAAACTTTAACTAATTTAAAAACTAAAATAAATCTTTCTAAATAAGGATTTCTTAAAAACCGTATTTATTATCACAACCTTAACGTACAACCCATTACATAAATACCATAGAAAACCCATTTTCTACAATATAATAAAAAGCAAGAAAATTGATGATGTTGAAAAATACAAATTGAATAGAATGGAAAATTTCTTTTCAATTTCCCCATGGACACTGGCAGTTAAGAAAAAAAATTTTAAAAGAACAAAAAAAAAAATGAGACGAAAAGTAATGTAAAACTGGTTAAAGTTTACTAAATAAATATTTGATCACCACCATTTTATTTGCATTTATTTTTTTTCTCATTTTCTTTACTTTTTCTTTATATTTTTTTCGATTCGAAGAAAAAAACTTAAATTCAATCTAAAGTGTCACAAAGATGAAACAAATTTATTTTTGGCCATTTATCGCAATACATTTAAATAAATTGAGGGAAAATAATTTAATAGAGATTAAAACGTATAAGAATGGTGTAAAAAGGGACACAATTGTAGTTAAGATTAAGTTAAGGTAAAGAAAATCGTTTAAAAGGGAGATAGATAAGGAGCTTTGTTGGAATTGAATACTTGAAAACAATATCAATAAGTATTGAGTTAGAAATTGGAGAAAATTAATTTTACTCAAATTAATTTCTAAACCTTCAGATTAGTCCCCAATTTCTCTCGCAGATATTTTATTCACGACTTTATATATTGTTACGAAATTGTACTTGAATTCAAATATAACGATTTTAACGGCTGATTTAAAAGTAGCCTAATGCTTTCAAATAACAGTGCTGTAATAGCAAACTGTAACATATATGTGGGCATTATTAACATTGAATAAAAGCTTTCAGTTGACCATTGGTCGTAAGTTGGCAACGCTGTTTGCTGCTACCGTATATTCGAATTCGAATATTCAGTTAAAGAACATTGTAGAAAGTACACCACAGATGGCGTATGTATCAGAAACCTCTAGACAGTTAAAGAGAAATCTAGAGTGCAGATGGCAGTGTTATAAATAGTGGCAGAGGTTGCAGTCGCTAGTCAGTTTATCAGAGACGCTTTTTGAATAAACATCAACTGAGTGCCTTAAAGTGTGCTGTATTTTATAAAGTGTCTGTATTTCTGAGAATTTATAAACGTGTATAAAAAAACATTGAGTGACTATTTAATTCTGTTGTTGTACATTTTTAAATAAATAAAGAGTTGTTACAATTTTCAAACTACTAAACGGCTTTTATCTGCATCAAAAGAATCCGGTTTATTTAAAGGAAATAAACCAGCGTTTTAAAAAGGTTAAAACGTAACAATATCATAGCTTTAAACAATTTTCCTAATCTAGAGTACATTTTCCATTCTACGATACCTAAGTTTTATGAAAAAGGTCCTGTGGGCCAATTTAAATATAGTTTTACCCCTATTTGCTTTATTTTGAAGTCTAGTTCCTGTCTAGCCTATTTAATTACTAAAGTATGATTCATTTACTTAAAATATTAATATATGCATTGATTTAATACACAAAAAACTATGTTTTTTTATAGAGAAAGAGTAAAATAAGTTGTTTTTTAGAGTTATGGAGATACAATTTTTAAATGAAGCATAAAATTACTGAAACTTATCCTTTGTAACCCGTACATAATAAAATGTATATAAGGATTTCTACATATGTCTGCTTTTTTATTATTGTTGTTGCAAATTTATTGAAGTGTAAAATGAATCAACATACAGACAAACAGATTTTAACACTCTTTCTCTCATACATAAATATCCATACAATAGGAAATATGCAATGATGCCAATTATCAGAGATTCTTAATATTTTTCTAAAACTACATTTACACTAGATTTTCAGGCACCATATCAGCTCAGCGGAAAAAAATGCTGTAACTAAGCCTCCCTAAAGACCTTATTTTTCAGAAACAAGGACACCCTGCCGTGTTATAACATCGCACAGTGGTATGAAAAAAAAATGATGGAAATAAATCTGTAACTTCTAAACCCTTAGTCCAATTTGAATGAAATTTCACATGCGCAAAGAGGTAAATTATCTGCGAGTTGTTAAGTTTTCCCTAATTAATTTGCCACGTAAAAAACATAAGGTAGACATGTTATATATCAATGGATAGAGGATTTTGTCTACTTTCCAATAATGTATATAACTTTTGACAATTAACAAATTCATGGAATACTTTTTTGAAAAATATGACAAAAAATGCTTTTTAATGAGTTTTGGCATAGATACAAATTTTTCAAATTGATATAAAATTTTTATTTATGAATATTTTGTAGTACAATTTTACACTTACATAGATTTTTTATTAAAAATGGAAAAATGAAAACAAATTTTGAAATTTGTAATCAGGAATCCCGCAATTCCCAAAAAAATATTGAAAAATTCCAAAAATGGGATTTTTTCGTTTTTTGGCTATAATAACCATACTAGGGGCGGGGTTATCGGAACCCTTTACAAAATAATTAGGAAAATATTGGGCCATCATTATTATAATTTGATATCGACTATGCGGTTTGAGAATTTTTGCTCTAAAGTTGAATTTTACATAAAAAATAGTCATTCTCTTAATGGACCTGGTCCCCTCGGTATCAAAAATTATAATTTTTTTTTTCATTTAAAATATTTGACGTAAAGTTGGCTTTTCAAAAAGTACAAATTCATTATACATCTTCTTAGAAATTTTTTAGATAACTTAAAAAGAATAAAAGTACTTATTTCCCCAAAAAATTGAGAAAAATCGCCTTTTTTATTTTTTAAATTCAAATGCTTGTAACTTTGGACTCAGCCGTGATTTTTAACCAATTCTTTCTTTATTTGATATATACATCTGTTGTTAAACCTATAAAAGAGGGGAAAATCGGGGAACCGCGGTCGTCAAAAAACTGGAGTAGGGTGGGTAAAAATGTTGAAAATTTAATTTTCAAATGCGAATATCTCCTATGTATTAAGAGATAATAAAACGAGATTTTATGTAGTACTCGACGAGAAGATTCTAATATGTAATTATTTTGAAATCAGAACACAAACGGAAAAATAGGATAATTTTTAAAATTGAACATACCCGAGATGTCTTACTTTGGGGACCCCTGGTTCCGCTCGTGGTGGGGCCATGAGGTCCGACTTCAAATCTTAAACTCTATAACACTTCCTATTTGCGTATGTGAAATTTCGTTTAATTAGGACTAAGGGTTTAGAAGTTACAGATTTAATTCCCTCTTTTTTTTCTCATACCACTGTGCATCGTTTCAATTTTATACAGCGTGTCATTGGGGGCCATGGCTTTGCATATACTCTTCTTTTACAGCGCTGGTAGAAGGCATATTATAATATCTTTCCTATGCGTAATGTTTATATAGGGTATTCTAAAACTGAAAACGAAAGCCTAATTGAAGTTCTGCAGAAGAAATCCTTGAAAAAAGGGTTGGAGTGAAAATATTCTTAATGAATTCAGAATGTACCTTAGATTATTACGGTTGTAGTTTTATATATAATAAACTACTTCACGCAAACTTCACAATATCAAATATTATTAAAAACCAAATTCTTTACAAGATTTTATACTTTCTTCTGGTTTCACTACCGATTTATAATAAAGATATTAAAATAAATTTTATTATAGAGTAGGAAGCTAAAACTGTATTTGTTTTTTTTGTGGTTTGCTTATTTTATTACATTGTTTTTCACTAAAGTTAGAAATGTATTAAATAATGTAAATATTCCTTGAGTCATGAAAAAATAGCAATACATTCGCTTAGCATGTGCATTCGTCGCTGTATAAGTGACGACTAAATAAAAGAGAACAAGTATATGTGTGTGGTTAGCTTGCACAATTGTTCTATGAAATGGACATCAAAATTATAGAGCGACAACATATAAATGTAATGCAAGTTTGCATGTGTATGAAGGTTTTCAGAAGGAGAAGCAAAGCCCTTCTAGAACATCTTCCGAGAGAAGGTAGAGCGAAATGAGTATCGGATCTTATAGAATGTGTAAACAGTTATTTTAACCCTAACCATACTGACAACATTTACACACGTAGACTCCTGACAAGGGTACCGGGGTACCCGTTGTATTTATAAGTCCGTTATTATTTAAATTACTGATTTCAATTTAAGAACTTGATGCTTTTATTGGAATTTTTCTGGTTCTTTACAGAAATTACAGTCAATAGTGTCAATAGATATCAGAAAATTCCACGCGTAATACGTTTCGTTTATGTTTACTTGTCCGATAACAGGAATATTTTGATACAGAATCTACGCTTAAATAATTGTCCAGATTGAAATGTGACAGCAGACGAACAGTTATTTCCATTTAGAGGCAGAACCAGATTCACTCAATATATAAAAATAAATAATACGAAACTAAAATATTTTCGTTGTGTTATACAGCCAACAGCTATCTTTTTACACAGGCGAGCCACATGGCTAGAAGAAAACATTGTTCTACAAACAATCTGGAATACTATAACAACAGACAATATTTTACCTCACCCCCTTGACCAATCGACTAAAAGTTAGAGGAATAAGTCTCGTCGGTACCTTCGGCAAAACAAAGCCTATATTCCAAAAGAGCTACGGCCAAACCCAACGTACGATATAGGTAAATGGTTTCAACAAAAACGGAACACTTGTCTGTTGTGACCAAGAATATGAAGTGTGTTTTCTTTCTGTCAACAATACATTATACTCGAGGGGAGCCAATTATTATTGGAAAAAAGGCGGAGTGGATGTTATAGTCCAGATGGTGTCTAAATATACCACCAAACGCAAAACAAATAGATTTTTGTTGGGAACTAAAAGTATGAACAAAAAAGCCAATAATGATCAAATACGCTAACGTCCGGGAAGCTCTAGAGCTTTTGGCAAATGAAACCATCCCTAAAGATGTTTGATAGGATGCTGCTGTACCATCGGATACAAACAATTGATATAAAACTGTACGGTTGCCAATAAAGGCTCGCTGATACGTACTGATCCAAAATCTGATCGAAAAACACGCAAAATATGCGATGGCTATAAACGACCAATGTGCAATACGCATAGTAAAACTGTTTTTATTCTTTTCTTTTATGCAACAATATTAGTCCAAAGTTTGGTCTAAAATAGTTTTTATTTCTGAATAACCAATAACCAATAAACATAAAAACACTATAATTTTTACTTTTTCCATACAAAATGTAAAAAAATATATGAGGGTACCCGGGTTTGACTTTGGGTGGCTCCAGAGTCAATGCAAACGAATCAAGAGTACTTTGGATGGGAAAAAACGTCAGAAAATGGTTATCTGAAGGAACTTGGGGAACATCAAATTTGTATTAAACTTTGTTTAAGAAAAATTTGATTTCAAAGTTAGTTCGGGTACCGGGGTATCCGTGTTAGTACGGTTAGGGTTAAAAGGCCTATAAAGGTAGACGCCTAGCAAATTTAATAAGGCGCGGCCATATGCTAATGCAGAAAATTTTCTCATATCTGGTTATTAAAATGATTTTGAATACATTCATTTAAATTTAAGCAACTCTGTTATAAAATACTAAAAAAATTTTATTCGAAATTCTCCAATCGGTTCCCACGCTTACTCATCATAGGCATTATCCATAAAATATACATGTTTAACCCTCATTTCGCACATATGAGAATCGAAAACATTTTTTTTTTAATTTCGTTTAAAAAATTTTTGAAAATGTATAATTTGGGATTTGAGAATGAATATGAGGGGTTTCTTAGAACGATTTTGCTAGAACTATGGCCGTCGAATTTTCTATAGTTTTGGAAAAATTTTCATCAAAGTTAAAGCGTGAATTACAACACCAACTTTCATAATATTCTATGGGATAGTGCTATTTCACACACGTAAAGTTTAGTTGAGCAAGTCTTGAGTTTGTTGATTTGAGAGGAGATAAGATTGGAAATATGTTACTCTTTTCCTTCCTCTCTCTTCTATAAACTCATGACTTTCGCAAGTAAACTTAAAGTGTGTGAACCAGCACTTAGTTACAGTTATATGTAAACAAAATTCAACTATTACATGTTTTTGTATGTTTGAGCAAAAAGAAATCAAAATAAACCAAACCAATAGTCTATAAAAAAACTCCCAATCGAATACCCAGTACAACTGTATAAGAAAATATTCTGCAGAAGATATTCTACTAAGCACACATAAACTTATGTATATTCAAAAGTCAAGTACAAAGCAAATTTACAGATATCTTTGTGCAATGATGTTTTATTGTTAGACAATTGATGTTGTAGGAAGAAAAGTATTTAATGGCTATCGAATGGTTTGTAACAAATGCAAGGGACGGAAAATAATTTACTGAAATGGAGAAAACTTATCGGATGTTTATTTTTAATCAATTTTATACTTTTGTGAATTTCATAACAGTTACAAAATCTGCTTGAAAACATTAATTCGGAAACAAAACTTGTATAATTATATAAATAATGATAGAAATTGTTACATTCTTATTCCAAATCTTTATCTTCAATCTCAAGAACATGAAATAAGATACAATTGTGAATAGTTAACATACTTATTGTCATTATCCATAATAATCAGGATAAATCTACAAGTCTAGCCATCCTTATTGTAGGGCGTTCATTATATGTAACATCTTAACATTCCATCAGTTTACTTGCTCTATGTCTTCTTAGATTTAATATTACACATTTGCGCATTAGACCTGCCCTAAAAAAAATATATATTTACATTGGATGGATCTTAGTTTATTGTTTCTACATAAATCAAAATAAGTTTACCCAACTTTGCAACTTTCAATCGACTTCCAGCTCGAGTTCTTGTTATCTCACTATTGGCCTCATATTTAGCATCAGGTACTAAAGAATAAAATATAACCTATCCAAATCATATACATTTTTTAAGAGCATGTCTAATATACATATTTCCATTGTGCACTTCTGTTGCACTCACAAGCATCTTTTCTATTATTTGATTTGTTAGTTGGGCAATAATACCCATATAATACATAGATGATCAATATTTATTGAAGAATTATGACTTGAATAATAATTTTCTTATTTTATTATTACAATATGTATTTAGTTTCTCTACTTATTGACGTGATGCAGAAATGTATGCTGAAAGGAAAATGTAAAAAAATAATCCAGTAGTATTGCAAAAAACAATATTTTGTGAAATATATGCAGAACGTTTTCAGAAATATTTCTGTTGAGCAGCGAAACCGAAAATATGTTCTAAAAAGTGTTTTTTATGGACATAAAATATGCTGTAAAAAAACCAAAAATGTACTACTAAAATTTCAAAAATATGTTCTACAAAACAAAATTTATATAATTTCTTAAATTTTTTTAAAAAAAATAAGTAAATTTTTCTAAATTTCTACTTGATGTTTATTAGAAATAAGCAAATATTTATTGCTTTTTTGTACTGAAGGGTTTAACCGGTACATTTTGTTAAAATTGACATCCAATATTTTTGAAGAATTGTATTCTACAATTAGTTTTTTTCCAAAAAGGAAGAAAAAACCATTAGGAAAATATGGGCGGTCAAGCCCGACCATAAATTAGCAAAAAAAATTGCCTCTTAAAATTTCAATAATTTATTTCCGTGATTGATTTTCGTAAGTGGGTCGATCGCCATGAAATAAGTTCGTGTGATTTATTTCTATACTAGTTGACTGCCCCGGCCTCCTCCGGCAGCTATTTACTAATGTGAGTTCTTCAACCCTCATACACCTGCCAGTTCTTATTTATTTGCAAATAAAATATCTAAATTTGTACTGCATACTTTAGGGGGCTTCTTTTATTACAGTTGACTATACTAAAAAAATGTCCGAGTTATAGCCGGAATTTTTTCTTTTTTTTCTTTACAAACCATCTCCTGAAAATTTCGAATCGAATAAAAAAAAATCAGACAACTCGCTGCAGCCGTTCTCACGTGATTCCATTACATACATGAACCATTTCATTTATATATATATAGATAGATAATACTGGTTTTTGTTCAGTTATATTTGGATTGCAACATTTTCAAGAGATGTAAGCTCGTCAAAGTCATTTTAGGAAGTGGACCTTATATGGGAGCTATGACCAGTTATGAACCAATCATCATAAAGTTTTGTGATATCGCTTCCATATTTGAATGGGGGCTAGGTGAAATAATGTACCAATTTAAGACAATTTCAATAGGTTTCGTCATTGAGACAAAGCAAATTTGATATGTATACAAAATATGCTCTGAAAATGCAAAATATGCTGCAAAAACTAATAAATATGACCCAAAACATGTAAGACAGCTATATTCGGCTATGCCGAATTTTATATAGCCTTCAACAAATTATACTTTAAAATTATTTTTTTTTTAAATATTTCTAGGTAAACAAAATTAAATTTTTTTTTCAATATTTTTGTTAAATTTATTTTTTCCAAAATTTTTTTTTTGGCAAAAGAATTTATGATAAACAAATTTTTGTGATGAAAAAAAAAAATGTCGGCTTAAAAAATATTTTTCCCGATTTTGACCCATTGTAGTTCCAACTTACTTTGCAAAGGTCTTTGAAATATATGTATATCATTAGATATCGATATTGTCTATATTAATGACTTAGTAATCCAGATATAGATCAAAAATAGGTAAAAAATCGAGGTTGTCCCGGTTTTTTCATTATATCTCAGCCATTTGTGGGCCGATTTTGTCGATTTTAAATAGCAACCGATCCGGAAGAATTCCCGATATGAATCGTGTCTCTACGTTATTTGCGGGATACGGAAAGTTGATTTCAACATACAGACGGATAGACGGACATGGCTATATCGACATCGCTATCTATAACGATCCAGAATATATATAGTTTTTGGGGTCGCAAATGAAAAATGTAGAAATTACAAACGGAATGACAATCTTATATATACCCTTGCAGCTCATGGTGGAGGGTATAAAAAGTAAGACAAAATTAGAAGCTTTATTTGGGTGAACCTTATCTTATACAGTGACGGACAATACAATAGAATCACTACATATGAATTCGATTAAAGCGGTAAAACTACAAAATTTGATTTCAAAATTTAAAATTTGTTCATTACATATTAATGCTCATAACGTAAACAATAAATAGAAAAAAATAAAATAAAAAAATAACACATTATTATGTTAAAAACGATGTCAAATCTAAAAGACTAAATAAAATATGCGACATTCAAATAGAATCAATCAGTCTTAAAATGATTAAAAATAAAAAATCATCATAAGAATTCGTCGTTTTCTTAATATTTTGTTGCATATCAATTATTTCTAATAACAGCATCAAATCTTTTGGGGATTGAATTTAACAAACTTTCGCATGTAGATCAGGAAATTGCATACCATATTTCCTGAATTTTCTGCCAAAGTTCTTCCTTGTTTTTAAATTTTTCAGGTCCGAGTTTGTCTTTTACTATTTTCCATAGGATTTAAGTCTGGTTATTGAGACGGCCATTCCATAATATGAATTTTGTTATATAAAAACCATTTTTTGGCAAGACCTGACGTGTGCTTTGGGTCATTATCTTGCTGGAAGAGCCATTTTAAGGGCATATTCCATTCTGCATGTGGCTTTATAACATTCTACAAAATATTTACATACATGGTCGTTTCGTCCGTCCACAACACATTTTGCCACTTCTTTATATTTTCTGGCCCTCACCAATCCTTATGATTGCTCCTAGTTTTAAATGAAATATTGATAGTGATTCTATTGTAATGTCCGTCACTGTATATCCATCACCTAAGTATACATATTTTAAGATAAACATTAAAAACAATGTTGTCCCTGAAATTTTTTATGAAATACAAATTTTGTGAAATAAATGTTGTTGCCTTTTTTTAATAAATACAAAGTTAAAAAATGTATAAAAAAAATAGTAAAATATGCTCTAAAAAGGCCAAATATACTCTAAAAAAATCAAAATTTGCTATAAAACCTAGTAAATGCAAAAATAAAAATCGATGACATCCATCCTAAAAATGTTCTAAAAACGGATAAATACCTTATGTATGGCTCCATAGCACATATTAGAAAAACACATGCATTTGCATGATTTCGGTACTTTACAAGCAAGAGTATACTTGTTATAATTATCACATATTAATCATACGCCAGAATGGTCAATGGCAAAAATACAAATGAAAGTAATTTGCTACAGGTCAACTTTAAAGTTGCCACGATTAGCATTCTTAAAACAAACCCTTGATAAATTTAAATTGCTAATTGTCTATGAATAAGGCCTTAAAAATATATGACATTTTCAAATTAACTAAATTAATCTCGCTAGTCTTTTATATTATAATTGTTTTAAATGCAATGTTTTAATTACTGCTTTATATTTTTTTTTTATAATTTTATCTATTAAACAATTTAAATAGTTACTCCCTATGATTTCCACATTCTTGCTTGTTTTCCACAATAAATAATAAATATTTAATTAAAATGTTTTCTTCGTTAAAGTTGTAATATTCGATTTCTTGGAAATCCTAATGAATTGTTTAATTATTCTAAGCCTTCCTTTGTATTTTTTTTCATATACATTTTAAGTGTATTTGTATGTCAGATTATAAGTAGTTATTTATTTAAATAATATATACATAAGTACGCATAAATATGAACGTACACATATATGTAAAAAACAACTTACGTCAAAAATTAAATAAAATGTTGTAAAATCTTCATTTGTAATTAAACGTAAACTACTAATATGTCTTAATTTGTAAGTCGACTTAGGGGAATTATATTAAAAAAAAAAAAATTTCATCAAAAAAAAATAATTAACATAAGTCAACTTACGATATTATGCAATATTGTCACAGCTATCTATGTATATATACATATCTGATTATATGTATAAGTCTGTTTAGCAAAAGTTTATTTTGTATTGTTCTTTTCCCGCCCCTTTTGGTTTGATGCCATTGTTGTTGTTGCGTTTTTTTTTGCTTCCTTCAAATAATACTGTTTGATATCAAAGTAATTACGAATTTATGATTAATTAACTTGAAAATTGAGTTACTTTGCTACCACCATAAGCCAACAACTAGAACCACATCTTATACTGTGATTCTCACACTTCTAAACAATGAATGAACTATAGACACACACACAAATATTTAATTTCAATACAACATTGATACTAACTATAGATCTTAATTATATATATATATGGGGGATTTCATGTCAAGTGAACCAACTTTTGAAATCGATGTCTTATGTATATAAGGATGATATATATGTATATAAGGGAGGCACTCATTTTCCACTTTTCGGATTAAAAATGCGTCATCTGAAAATTAAATTTTGAAAATTTTAGCAAAATTTTCAAAATTAAATGTTAAAAAAAATAGTTTTTTGTATTTCCCAATAACTGTTTTCAATTGGAATTTATTTCTAACATTTTTTTTTGATAATATTGAATTTTTTGACCCGGGGAACAGCACAAATAAAGAAAAACCAGTATAAGTGCCATTCTAATGTATATTTAAGTTGTATATATATATTTATTACTTAAGTAATTGTGTGTATCAGTATAATACTCTGATGAACAAACAAGACAAAAGCTTAATAGATAAACCGTTTATTAAATATTTAAATGACAGAGTTGTGACACGCAAGTGACACACAGGTAATCTAAAAGTTAAATTAATTTTCCTCAATTGGCAATGTTCTTATCGATATTGAAATGTTATAGCTGAATCGAACGAAAACTTAACATTATATAAAGCTCAAAAATCTCCAGATCGCATGATAAAATTTCAAGGACTTCCTTGACCCACTCCAATTTAGGCTTCAAAATAATTTCAATGTTTAGCATTCTTCTCTATTAAAAAAGCAAACCTAGTTTCTTTAATTTTTTCAAAATTCAAACAAATTTTCTTACTGCACTTACATGTGAATTTAAACTCGACCATCTCTGCTTTAAAATGCTGTATCATTCTATCATTATAAATATAAATGCTGGATTTGCGTGCGTATAAGTTTATAAACACTATGTCTCATACAAATATGTATATTAGAGTTGCCCTTGAAAAATTTATTTTCTTTGGATGGTTCTTATTTTGTTCTTTAGTAACTAAAACTAAATGATGCAAAATCTATTAAACGGGAATCGATTAGAAGTTGTAAAATTTTGCAAACCGATTTTTTAAAAAAATAATAAAAATAATTTGCTTATAACATTTACAATAAATCTTATCCTCGGGAAGAAACTATATGTTTTTGAACAAACTATATTTTCTTGTTAGGAAAATTTTGTACAGCTTGTAACTTATACATATGAGACTATCAGTGCAAAAATGGTGTAACCCCAAACTATTTATTTAGTGGTATATTCAACTTACACCACTTTTTCAGGGCCATATGCTTTTTTATACCAAAAAGTAGGTTACCCCACTTTTGTGTTCAAATTGATAATGTAAATACAGTTTTTACAACACCAAAACAGCAACCAAAAATTGTGGGTTACACCACTTTTGCGCTTATGGCCTCACATATGGACAGATTGAATAGACAATGACTGAAACATTGTTATAATGCTAGTAAAGAGAGTTTAATTAAGCTCTTCATGTCTTTAAATTTAAATCAGATAAATTGTGTGTGAGATATCATCGATACCGCGGATTCGATGACTGGCACATAAATCAGGCTGAATTTGACCGATAACATGGATTATGTTGGTTTTGAGGATTGCAGTAGATTGTAGCTGGAAACTTCAGAAAACCCCACAAGAAAAAGTTTAACGGTGTCATATCGCACGATATCTGTGGACTGTTCACATTAACTCCACGTGCCCATGCATGAGCTGTGTGGTACTTAGCGCCGCTCTGTTCAAATCACATGTCGCTGCTGTAAATATCATCCACTTCAGACCAAAATAAGTTGGTAATCATCGACCTATAGCGCTGGCTGTTGATGCTGATGGCCTGGTAAACGTCGCTCTCAAAGAAATGTGGAACGATGACGTCTGCCCAAAATCCACATCAAAAAGTAAGTTGTTTGGGATGGATGCGGGACGCTGTTGGATCTCATGTGGTTTGGTGACGTTCCAAATTTTGTTTGTTGACTTACCCACTCATCCAGAAATGCACCTCTTCGTAAAAAGGACGAAGTCCGCAAAACTTTGCCCGTTCTGTTTGGGCGAAAATAATTTTATTATTTTTACTTGTAGTTGATCGTTATATCCATCCAAGGTCATTTGGCAAAACAAACTCAATAAATGACAGCCAATTCGGCAGATGTAGATTCAACAATATGACGGC
The DNA here is from genome assembly GCF_958450345.1 of Calliphora vicina. Classification (NCBI taxonomy): domain Eukaryota; kingdom Metazoa; phylum Arthropoda; class Insecta; order Diptera; family Calliphoridae; genus Calliphora; species Calliphora vicina. The sequence goes on along the minus strand of NC_088782.1, from coordinate 28,782,969 downwards.
TATCAACTGTCCGAATTCAGAATATCCTAAAGTTTAAAAGTTAGATGAACCTCGTGTGTTGTTTTCGACACATAAGGCATGTTTAAGTATTTTTCGGTAGCAACGTTATTTGTATGTCTTCGAGATATTTTATACAAAAATATCGGTTTTTAATACGCTTTCATAGCAGTTACAGCTTACAGAAATTACATATGTGTGAAATTACATATGTGTGGAAAACCACACATGAGAGTAAGCAGCCTCATGCTTTAAATATCCCATTATCAAAACATATTCTGAATCCATTAATGGAAAAAGTACTTGTTTACACATATTTTACCCGAATTTCTATATAGAAAGTTGTTTAATATCAATAACATATTTATTTATTTTTATATTTTGTTATCTGTTACATCAAACTTGTTTATCTTAAACAAATTTTATATAAAAATATCGGTTATTGATACGCTTTCATAGTTCTTACACCTTTTAGCAGCATATTTAATGATAAAAAATTATATTTCTGATGCAAAATACACAGAAATTACATATGTGTGGAAAATTACACACGTAATTAAGCAACCTCACGTTTTAAATATCACGTTAAAACGGGATATTTTTAGTCAAAATCATGATTTACCATCATTATCATATTTATTTTATATTTTTCTATGTGTTACATCAAATTTGTTTATCATGTTTTTATACACAAATGTTGGTTATAAATACGGTTTCCGAGTACTTACACGTTTTAGCAGCTTTTAATGATAAAAAAATTCTGTTTCTGATGCAAAATACACAGAAATTACATATGTGTGGAAAACCACACACGAGAGTAAGCAACCTCACGTTTTAAACATCCCGTTAAAAAACATATTTTTGAATCAATTAATGAAAAACGTACTAGTTTTCACATATTTTACCCGAATTTCTGTATAGAAAGTAGTTGTTTACACAATTATTGCCTGGATAACAGTGGAAAACAAAACCAAAAAAGTCCTTTTTTTAAATAAATGATGTGGAAAAATGTTAATAACTTGTTTTTATACCTTGTGAGGATGACAAAATAGCAAATTTACTATTATATACCCTTTTTACAACCCTCAATTGAATTCCGTAACGGGTTATAGCTATAAGATTGCGCCCTTTTTTTGCATTAGTTAGTTTTAGCTACTAAACTTCAAAAGGAAATATATTTTGTAAGGGCAGATCTAATGTATGTTTAGTAAAAAGCATTGCTGGTGGTAGAGTGGGAAAGTGTATGCGACAAAGAGCAAAATAGCAACATAGTTAATTGAGTTATGCTTCACTAAATTGAGGCTTTTCTAAAGGCGTTTTCTTAATTATGTGCGATTATGTATAAATGTTTGTAATAATGCCCTGCAGTTTTAAACGTAGCAATTGTCAAAATTGCACTAGATACAAACTTAACATTAACTTAAATTAAAGTAGAAAGCTCAGAGCTCTTGGTATCCTTTAAAATAATGTCGTTTTGTCATGATAAACTTGAAAGTCTTATCAAAAAAATCATTGCGGCGTTATAATACAGCTTTAATACTGATAATTTTGTCTTGCTATTAAACGTTGTTGTAACTGTTTCTATTGCTATTTGATATTAAAATATTTTTACTGATATTAACAAATTTTAACTAGAGATTTTCCTAGAGAATGGTTGCAATAAAATTTGTGAGGTTCTGAGTAACAATTGTAATTTAACTAGTTCCACGAAATGCTGGGTTTTATACACCAGTATAGTCCCGTGCAATTGTGTATTTCTTGGCGTTAGTGTTTGAACATGTGTATTATATACATACTATGGTAATTACTTTCTGATGACAGTTAAAGCACTTTAACGTGTTTCTATCAAGAATTTTACTTATAAAATGAAAAGAAAATGTTTTGAAAAGTTTATGGTCTTTTGTATGATACAAAAATTAGTATAGATAATGCAAAAAAACAAATTAAAATACATGTTTACACTCAGAAAAAGAACAGCAAGAAGCTATAAATTTAAATAAATAATATCAAAAAGTTGTATACGCCAATATTATTACTCTGCAATGAACAAATTTTGTTGAGTCTATCTTGACAATGTTAAACAATGAACTTTTGCAAACAATGTACCTAATTATAGGAAGACAATTTGAACAATTAGAATATAATAATTTTATCTAATTATAATTCATTTCTTAACATCCATAATGTAGATTTATAAACATAGAATCTATATAAATCATTTTCAATTTTTATAATTAAATTCCCATGCCATTGTTAATAAACCCCTTTAAAACTTTAAAACCCAATAGCTACTTAATTTATTTTTTAAAAATTTAAATTTCCTTTTATACCAACTTTTGTTTATAGATTTTATTATTCAACATACATAAATATTTGTGCTGTTCCTGACTATATTTTTTTTATATATATATTTTGTTCTATCCTAGTGGTTTTTGTGGTTTCTTGGAAAAATTCTTATACTCATATTTTATATTCAATACTTGTTATTTATGTGTGAAGCAGTATGCTTATGAAATCCTTGCTTTAAATTTTCTTAATACATTTTAATATCTATATATGTAGAGAATTTGTATAAATTTTATAAAAAAAAACGAAAAAAAATCTTTAGAAAAACTTTTTCCTAAAACTATGCTACTAATCATCTTAATGTTGCCTTACTGGTTTGTTAAGAACAACTTGACTTTAATGTGGTTATTTTGCCTTAAACTTTTTAATGGTTTTAAAGAATCCTGTATGTATGTAAAAATATTACAAACAAAATTGAAATGGTAAAATTTCTATTTCCCATTACTATTTTTAGTTTTTAGAAACATTTTTTAAATTTGTTTACGATATGTGTTTGCCTATTATGACAATAGGTTAAACATATTTTGATTCGGTTTAACTACGATAACCTGTCTGTTGAAATCAACTTTCCGAAATTATCAAATAATTTCTAGAACATGACTCAAAAATCAGCCAAAAATTATTTTCTTTTATAGAGTTCACTCTCGGCTTCAATTCGTATGTTACCCAATTACCATGCTTGTGGATGATTCCTTTCGCTCCCAATAGTTTGGAAATTGCTGACTGAGTATCTCCCAATGATTTTTCAAGCTCTTGTTGTATTTTCTAAAAATCGTCATGGAATAATACCTTCAATTCATGGTCTTCAAACTTATTTGACTGGCCTAAGCGATTTTTGTATTCCGTGTCAAAATCACCACTTTCATCTCTTGTATATTGAACCCGATGCAACACATCCACCAGAATCGGTGTGCTTCAGCGGCGCCTTTCTTCAAATTAAAGAAACAAGGCAAAACAGCACTCATATGATGATTCGTTGATACCAAATTCGACATTTTTGAAGCAAAAAATACAACTTTGTTGTTTACCCTACAATGTTCAATAACTAAGTGAGAATAAATGACAGATATGTATCCTTCAAAATGACACATAAATTTTTAAAACCCAAAATCTCATTCAAAGATTCTATTGTAAATAGGGTTTTTAATTTCCCGAATTTTTTTGATTCCCGGGAATCGGGAATTTTTTTCTACATTCCCGGCTATTCCCCAAATATATATGAAACTGTAAATAGGGAATATTATAGCCAAATTTCATATAAAAACGTAGTGTTATAATTATTAAATATCAGAGCTTCGAATTAATTAATAAAATTTGAGCGTAATTCACTAAAATCTTAATCCGTAATTAAAGAATGTCAGCCTTTCATTCCATAAATCCATTCCTAATATTTAATTTTTTAGATTCATTCCAAAGACTTTATTTAAACTCAATTAATTTTAAAGTTAACAGAATTTATTCAAACTTTGAATTATTAAATTTTTTTTAAATCAAATCATTTATAAAATTAATTGAAAAACTTGTCTTAAGCCTTTTTGTACTAGATTTGAATTGAAAAAAAAAATTATCATTTAATAAATTTTTGAAGCTATTTTGTTATGGATTTGATGAAGATATTTAAAGAAATTAGTATGATTCAATAAGAAATAAATTCTATAAATAATGAATTTACTTTTTTAATTTTCATACGAAAAACCTCAAATAAATAATAATAATAATAATAAGCGGTAAATTATTACCGAGAAATAAGCAAAAAACTGTAAAAAACTTTTCACTGTTTTTGTAAAAAAAATAGAGATCTAACTTGTTTTCTATGTATTTTCGTCAGTTTTTAATTCCCGGGATTCCCGACTAAAAATCCCGGGAATCGGGTAGTGAAAAATTGGCAAAATTCCCGGGAAATTTGTACCGGGAATTCCCGGGATAAAAACCCTAATTGTAAATCCCACAGTTTTAAGTCATATATAATATGACTTAATATTTTTTATAAAAATTTGTTGTCTATTGAATATTTTGTATAACTATCTTTTAGGAAAGTTTTTCTATAGAAAATCTTTCGATAGGAAAGTTTTTCTATAGAAAATCTTTCGATAGGAAAGTTTTTCTATAGAAAATCTTTCGATAGGAAAGTTTTTCTATAGAAAATCTTTCGATAGGAAAGTTTTTCTATAGAAAATCTTTCGATAGGTAAGTTTTTCTATAGAAAATCTTTCGATAACAAAATTTTTTCTATAGAAAATCTTTCGATAACAAAATTTTTTCTATAGAAAATTTTTCAATAACAAAATTTTTTCTATAGAAAATTTTTCAATAACAAAATTTTTTCTATAGAAAATCTTTCGATAACAAAATTTTTTCTATAGAAAATCTTTCGATAACAAAATTTTTTCTATAGAAAATCTTTCGATAACAAAATTTTTTCTATAGAAAATCTTTCGATAGGAATGTTTTCCTATAGAAAATCTTTCGATAGGAAAGCTTTCCTATAGAAAATCTTTCGATAGGAATGTTTTCCTATAGAAAATCTTTCGATAGGAAAGCTTTCCTATAGAAAATCTTTCGATAGGAATGTTTTCCTATAGAAAATCTTTCGATAGGAAAGCTTTCCTATAGAAAATCTTTCGATAGGAAAGCTTTCCTATAGAAAATCTTTCGATAGGAATGTTTTCCTATAGAAAATCTTTCGATAGGAATGTTTTCCTATAGAAAATCTTTTAATAAGAGAGTATTTCTTTAAAAAAAATTGTATAGAAAATATTTCGATGTGGAAAAAATTATTTATTTATTGATCTATTAACTTATAATTACAAATTATAAACTAACATTATTATGAACAATAGCATCAGAGGCCTTCAGCTCTAAAATGGCAAAAATTACTCATATCGTTTACATATGAAATAACCACTTATATATTTACATATTCTCCCTTCATTCTTAATATTTTCTTATTAGTTTAACCCATTTAGCAACGGAAGCTAATTAATGTTGACATATTAGGAAGCAACAAAAAAAGTTAAAGAACTTTTTAGGGAATAACATTTTCATTTCTTCAAAGAAAAAAAAAATATTAAAATTTTTTAAAACCAAATTTTTTTTTAAAGTTGTTTTTTTAATTTTTTCAAAATTTTTTCTTAATTTTTTTGTTTTAATTTTTAAAATATGAAAATAAATTTATGACAAAAAATTTTTTTGGTAAAAAAAAATAATTTTCCCCATTTTGACGTATATACATTATTGCAATGGACTTTGAATTATCTATCATTAGATATCCATATTAACAATATTAATGAATTAATAATCCAGATATAAATCAAAAATAGGCCAAAAATCGAGGTTGTCCCTCGATTTTTTCCTTGAGCCGGGAGAATTCTCGATATATTGATGTATCAGTCATGTTTGTAAGTTATATGGGGGCTACGGAAAGTTGATTTCAACATACAGACGGACATGGCTATACCAACTTCGCTATCTATAACGATCCAGAATATATATACTTTGTGGCATCGCCACTCATGTTGAAGGGTATAAAAATTAAAATATCCATCGTTCAATATGGTGATTGATGATTATGGTATTTTTCAACAATTACAAAACTTACAGTTTTTTTTTATATTTCGGTTCCCTTTAATATTTTCGTTTCTATGTCCAGCTTTCATTACATACATTTGTTTTTTTATGTATGTATTTGTTTTTTTAAAATTGTTGTAATTTTTAGTGTTTAAAAATCTACCGCTCCCACGTGGGTAAATATGAAGGCAATTTATGTATATCAGTGTATAAAATTCTTCTTTTATGCTTTTGTTTGTCAAGTTTATAAAATATTTAAGAAAAAATTTACTAATTTTACTAAACAATAGTACAACAGCAACAAGAAAACAAAAGAACAACTTTTGTCATGTTGTATTCGAGTTATTTAGTGATTAATTTATACATACTTGTGCAAAAAGTTTAAAACTTTATTTAATTTTATTAAAAGACTAAACAATATAAGAAATAAATGGCAAAAAAAAACAACTTTACATTTTATTTAGAAAATGTTTCCAATTAGTTAAACATTAATATACATATTAAATGAAAGATGTATTTAAATAAGTGATAGAGGGAATTTCTTAAAAATATGTAAAAAATCACTGATTAAAAGTATTTCTAGGAGTAGAAGGTAATTAAGAGTGAAGAACTTCAAATAAAAACAAGTAAGAAAGTATGGTCGGTCAAGCCCGACCATATAATACCCTACACCAAGTAAATGAGTAAAAATATTTTTCTTTAATCAATAATTTATATTCATGAGTGATTTTCGGAAGTGGGCCTTATATGGGAGCTATGACCAATTATGGACCGATCGCCTTGAAATTAGGTCGTGTGATTTATGTCTATATTAAATTTAACTATGTTGAATTTTGTGTGTATACCAACATTTTTAAGCGATTTAAGCACGTTAAAGTGATTTTCGGAAGCAGGTCTATATGGGAGCTATGACTAATTATGGACCGATCGTAACAAAATTTGGTGACATGAATTTTGTATATATAAAACTTATTTGGAGCGAAATTTGTGCAGATACATAGATAAATTAGACATTTATGACCGATAAAGTACAATTTCAAGGGGACTTTGTATGGGGGCTAGGTGAAATAATGGACCGATTTCAGCCAGTTTCAATAGGCTTGGTCCTTGGGCCGAAAAAGTAATATGTACCAAATTTGATCGAAATATCTTCAAAATTGCGACCTGTACTCTGCGCACAAGGTTTACATGGACAGCCAGCCAGCCAGCCAACCAGACGGACGGACGGACGGACGGACATCGTTTAATCGACTCAGAAAGTGATTCTAAGTCGATCGGTATACTTTAAGGTGGGTGTTAGACTAATATTTTTGGGCGTTACAAACATCTGCACAAACGCATAATACCCTCCCCACTATGGTGGTGTAGGGTATAAAAATGCTTCTCTCTGTATTTCTGTAAGGACACTATAAGTTAAGATGACATTAAGCAATCAACTTCACACTATAACTAGTAATACAAATGACTCTAAAGGTCTCTTCTTTACCTTTAATAATTTTTAAATAAGCAACATTAAAGATTTCGATTTTCTTATTCAATCACTCGTGCACCAAATTACTCAATTGTTTACTCTTTTTTCCTTTTAAGCCAACAAAGGCCAGCCAATTTCCATTAAATATGATAATCACAACACTAAATAAATTTTTAAAATCACTTCATAAATTCTTAAAAATGCAAAAACAAAATGTTTGCCATAAAATATTGTACTGCAAGTCAGCCACAAATCTCCGCTGGTAAGACAAAAAAAAAAACACTTTTCGCCTTTCCATGACTTTATAAATAAAACTCAACGAAAATAAAAACAAAAAAGGGAACCAGAGCACAGTGTCCTTGGTGTATGTTTAAAATTCAACGTTATTTAGTTCATCTAAATATGGACGAATAAAAAAAAACTGCTAAAATAAAATAAAAGTGAGTACTTATTTTCGCTTGCTCCTTTTTTTTTTTGGTTGTTGTCGATGTGGATGGAGTTTGTACTAAAATGATGACAAAAGTTTTAATTACTATTTTGCCAAGTTAAGGCAGTTAACTCGTGCTCTGAAATCTAATTAGATTGCTTGACTTAAGTTCAGCGCAACTAAAGTAGAACATTACAAGCTTGCTAAGAGCTGTACAATGTAGACTGACGGTATAAGTATGTTTGTGTTAATGGTGCAACATGATGTTGCAACTGATAGGTATACATGTATATTTGCTATACTTCATGTTGCTAAATTGTGAAGCTGAAAATTGCAACGGTGTTGTTCGCTGGCTCCATGGCAATGTCTGTCTTTCTTACATTGGTCTATTTATGGCTCGCCTGCCCATCTATTCTGCGATGTGCATATTTTTAAAAGATACTTCTACATACAATACAGTTTTGCATCATTTGCTGTAGTTACTTTAAAGTGCATACTTTTGTTTATTTTAAAGCTTTTTTAATAATTTTTTTTGTATTAAATATTTTGCTGTTTGTCATTGTTATCAGTACATTATTTAGACCATTACAGTAAATAATGTTTATTTATAATTTTTATACATACAGCCATTAAAATATTTAATAAAGAAACAAAATGTTAGCAATGACCTAAATAAACTGGATAATGACTTACTCAACAGACAAAATAAAATCTATTTGAACAAATTAAATATTTATGCGAATTGTATAGAAATATAATATAGGGAAGAAGCGAATAATTTCTATGAACAAATTTAATTTTGAATCTTCACTCTTCTGAATTCGATAATATATGGAATTTAAAGTTCTTCAGAATTTCTGAATTCATTTTAGTTTGGATCTATATAAGTTCTAAGTTATTTTTTTTAATGGATGGATTCATAAACTAGACAAGCCATAATTTTACCTTGAATTATGGATTGAAGAAGTTTATTTTTCGGGTTTCTCATGATATGACCCAAGTATGATGTTTTTCTTCTCTTTACACAGAAAAAACTATTTCTTAAATCGTTTTAATTCAAATATTTGTCACATATTGAACTGGTTTCAATTATTTCATAATTGAGTCAAGTATTCATGTGCTCAAAAACAAAATTTTCTGATATTTTCTACTGAATTTTGAGTTTTGAATTTGATAATTTTTGAATATACAATTTTCGTTATTGGCTGAATTTGAAATACAAAAATTATTGAATAGATAATTTTCGTAATTGAAAACACATTTTTGTTATTTTTTGTCTTTTCAGTTACGAAAATTATCTATTCAATAATTTTTGCATTTAAAATTCAACCAATAACGAAAATTGTATATTCAATTGTCAAAATTATCAAATTCAAAACTCAAAATTCAATAGAAAATATCAGAAAATTTTGTTTTTGAGCACATGAATACTTGATTCAATTATGAAATAATTGAAACCAGTTCAATATGTGATAAATGTTTGAATTGAAATATAGTTTTTTCTGTGTATTGTTTGTATAAGTTCTCTTTTACGTTGTATCCTTATCAGAACCGATGAATTAGGTATGAAGTGTGTCCAGGGAATTTTTAGGATACGGCAATAAATCCACATTTCAAAAGCTTCCAGTTTCCTTACATCTACGGCTTTTATTGTCCATACCTCTGAAGCATATAGAAGAACTGACCATATATGTGTTTTAATGAAGCGCAACTTTGTCTCAATATTGATGTCATGACTGCAGAGTACTTTCTGGTATTTGAAAAATGCATCTCTCGCTATTTCAATTAGGCATCGTATTTCCTTTGAACTGTCCCATTTTTCGTTAATTGTGCCCCGAGATATTTAAAGTTTTGTACTCTCTCGACGTTCGCATTATTTATTTGTAATGTGGCTGTAGTGTTATCATTTGTCTTACTTACGACCATTGGAAGCACTTTCATTAAGTGCTTCCAATTCTTAAATTTAAATCTAAGATATCATCGAAATTTTTTATTCGTTTGAAATCTATGCCATTTTGTACGGAGTATAACATCATTCAAATGTCCACCACGGCTTCGTTGGAGGGCGCGCATCCGAAATCCTAATTTTCCATGACTTCAGCCCATAAGTCAGGCTCAATTTAACCGTCGACATGAGTTATGTTGGCTGTTAGTGGTTTGTGGCTTATTACCATAGACCTGCGACTTAAGAAAACCCCACAAGAAAAATTCTAACGGGGTCAAATCGTACCATATCGTTGGTTAGTTCACATCACCTCTACTTATCCCCAAGTTGGTGGTGACGAACGATCAATGTGACATGAGCGGTGTGGCAGTTAGAGCCTCCCAGTTGAAACCACATGTCCTGGGTGTTATACCTCAGTCTACATTGTATCATCCAATTCAGATTAAATAAAGTTGGTAATCAGCGACCTTTAGCGTGTTGTTTAAGGGCGAATGCCTGGCCAACGTCCTTCTCCAAAAACTATGGACCAGTCGACAATTTTTTTTGTTGGCGTACCCATTCATCCAGAAGTGGGCTTCATCGTAAAAAGGGCGAAGCATGCGGAGCGTGCCATTTTGATAGCCAAATGAACAGATGTAAAACAACCATAAATATAGTTTTTTTTAAAATCAAATGCAAATAAAATCATATATTGTACGAATATTGTCCAACAATTACAAAAAAATATATATTGTGTATGACACACATTCATATTTTGCAATCCTCAACAGTGTGTGTTAGCCTGTGTTGGTTGCTATCATAATTTGTTTATATGGTAAACTGTATGTAAATATATACTAGTAGTAATAAAAACAACAAACTATAATTAAAATGTCTTCTAATTTAATTGGTTTTTATAAATAAACATTTATAATTAACAAAAACAATATAAATATTATTACAATTTGCAAAAAAAAAATAAAAACAAACAAGCAAATATTTATTATAAATTTAAAACAGATTTGCTGTTTACTTTTATGCCCTACACCAGGATAAGGGTATGCATTTGCGACTGTAAACAATATGTTTTCCAAAAAACCGTCAAACTTCAAAACCGCGGTTTCGGTTTAAAAAAAAAATACAATATCCACATCTTATTCGTCAAATTCCAGCAGCTTGGCACCAGCATCGATTTCGTAAGATGCACAGAACCATCATCTCATTAGCTGGCTTAATCACTCGGATCTCACAGGTATTGAGCTAGCAGAGGTCCTGTTAATAGATTATTCTAGTTGAACTTGACCTGTCCTGTCAGTCACACTCTTCCAGGAATAGTGGTCAAGATGTGTCTAAGATTATCTAGCACACCTGCCGCGAGGCACGATGCTATTAACACCAGATAGAAATAATGCGTCCATTACCACCATTGTGTGACTTGCAAGGTACACGCTATTAGCAAATATTCGTACGGGTTATCTAATCCCTGCCATACTAGCTAGCTAGTCAATCAGGTAAGCCCAGGACAATTATCAAAGTAGCAGCGTCCGGACTGGTAAACCAGTATGGTCTCTGACTTTAAAAGCTCCCAGCCAATGGATGTCAATGTGTGTGCCAATAAACCTCTACCGAGAGCCAAGTCCAACGACCATTATGTTATGAACACCATCCAACCCAGTACATTTCCTGAGCACTGACGAATTTGCCATTTGCTATTCTGAATAGACCTGTTGAGTCAGCAACAACACTTAGCACAAACATTAGTCATTTAACCAACGATATTCTACCCGCTCAGGGTTTTGAATCACAGCCACTACGTGTTCACCAAAGTGACCCCTCTAATAGCCAGTCAGGACAAATCCTGGGGCTACTCCTGTGGTTCTAGATAATACTCTAGTCAGCTGCGAATTTAATTTAATAAACTCTTATTGTGATCCTCAGAACTCCAAAGATAAATATATAGAGAATCCATAATTATCTTTGAAACATAACATCAAGGTGTGGAACTTCACCGAGATGTACAACCATACCGACGAACCATAGGACGAAGATATGAACAGTATATTATCTGCACAAGAGTCAATTGCCCAAAATTGCAGTTACTTAAGGATGGATCTTGTCGCCGATCTTTTTGGCTTTTACTTCTACTTACCTAAATTTTATGTTGAGGTATGGTCCAATGTAGTCCAAATTTTCTTAATTGCATGAAGGTTTAATATTCAACTTATGCATCGTAATTGAAGGCGTACAGATTATTTTTACCTCCGTAACATATGTCATTGCGATCACGCAAAAACTTCGAAATAAAAAAAAAGGTCCTCCTATGGATAAGGAAACTTTGCTAGATACGATTGGTCATTGTGGTCGCCTTCGTTTACTGATACCCTGTGTTGAAATAGTCAATGCTGTAAAAATTCAGCCTTGATGACTATCATAGACTGTCGTCGAATTATAAACGAACATCATGCATGAGAATGCTAAGGCTCTATAACGACATGCTAACACAAAATTTCCTTCTGAGATGTCAGGGCAAGTACATGCAGAGCTATGTGAAGGATCCATTTGATCGCAGTTACGTCATCCATAGAGACGACATCAATTCTGGGGTCGCAAGATATCATATGAATGTAGTACTTTAAGGTCCTCATATGGATAAGAAAACAATTAAGAAAGTAGTAAAAGAGCGAAAACATTTATCTTTTAAAATTTCAATAATTTATATTTTTAGTGATGATGATATAGGGCCTTATATGGGAGCTATGATAAATTATGGACCGATCACCATGAAATTAGGTAGTGTGATTTATGTATATATGAAAGTTAACTATGTTGAATTTTGTGTGTATACCAACATTTTTAAGCGATTTAAGCACGTTAAAGTGATTTTCGGAAGCGGGTCTATATGGGAGCTATGACCAATTATGGACCGATCGTAACAAAATTTGGTGATATGAATTTTGTATATATAAAACTTATTTGAAGCGGTATTTGTGGAGACACATATATAAATTAAACATTTATTTCCAATTTCGGAAGGACATTTGTATGGGGTTTAGGTGAAATAATTGACCGATTTCAGCTAGTTTCAATAGGCTTCATCCTTGGGCCGAAAAAATAATATGTACCAAATTTGATCGAATCGTGGGTTTAAGTTAAGGTGGGTGTTACACTAATATTTTTGGACGTTACAAACATCATACCAACATGATGTAGGGTATAAATACAGCTTTGAGGACTATCAAAGACTGGCGTTAAATTAACACCGAACGTCATCTATATGAGGAGACTAAAACCTTATAACGCAATGTTAACGCAAAAGTTCCTTCTGTAATGTCATCGGAGAAGACAGACGCAGAGCGTGCATGATCCATTTGATTGCCGCTACTTGACAGCTTTAGAGGATATTCATAGAGACGCCATACATTCTGGAGCTGCAAGATATCATAAGAATGTCATACTTGAAAGTCGCCCACTTCCTATAGCAGACTCAGTTATGATTATGCCCCGTAATATACAAGTCATCCTGGCATAATAGAACACAGGATTGATCAGCAAGCTTAATGCCTTTACTAATTAAGACCACTGGGCTCATCATGTAGTTGAAGTATTAAAATGCTTTGGGCTTGATCTCCTTGCAGGACTCTAGATTAACCATTGTATTTGTTAATTGCTTTCAAAATTACAAAAGAAGTAATGAAATCATTTGCTCACAAATCAAACTTAACAGATTTTAAAAAAATATTTAAAGCAAATTTAAAGCACACAAATCAAACAATATTTATACTCATATGCGAAAATTTGTTTTTATTTTTTTAAATACATAGCTATAAAAAAACAAATATTGTAATTAAAATTAATGAGCATTTTCTGCAGTTTATTATTAATTACATAAAAACACGAACTCCTACCTAAATATTTACATTTATATGTTTTACACGAGCACATACTATCGAAAGGACAACTAATTACAATCAATTTAATAGAAGTGCGAGCAGTGTGTCTAAATGACATACATTTTGATTTTAATTTGAGTTAATAATAAATCATTAAATTGTATACTTTAAATAGCTACAATGTTGTACATAGATACAGAAATATACATAATACCTGTAACATTAATATGCTTGTTCTGGAAGAGAGAGAGAGGAATGAGGAGCGCTTTTAATATGAAGTCTCTATTGGGTTCTTTTGTTATAATCCTTAAGGACTTATAGAGGGAGGTGTTCATAATTATATTTAATTATAATTTTATAGGAGTTCATTTTTACAGGGAATTTAAAATGAGATTTTATTAAGCAGAAGTTCTATTTTTATATTTGAGTTGTTTGGAGAGGGTTTGGTTTAACATAATTATTGTTATTGTTTTAAAATTGAATTTTCTTAAAAGAATGAATATATTACCCTGGTGAGATCTAAAACGCTGCAGGACTATTGTATAGACAAATGAGGTGTTCATTTTTTAAGGCTTTAAAAAATGTTCTATTTGCTTTAATTACAAAAAAAATATATTTTTTTTATAAAGAACCATTTCTAGGTATGTAACAATCTGCTGCTTTAAGTTTTCTTGTGATTGTACATTTGAGCAATATAATTTGAAAAATATGTAATTCATTACTTTATATGTATCTAATCTGTCATCCCATTTCAAAATATTAAATTTTTACAAATAAATAAATTCTGTATACGATTTAAAGGAGTATGTACGATTATGTATATATAAATTAACTTACATATGTTAACCTTTTTTCGTTACGCATCAATCAAAAATTTTGTAAAGGTTAAAAACAAGCATAAACATATTCACTTGTACTTTTAGATTTATTAAAAAAAAAAACAGAAAATCATGTTGTAATGTATTCCTGGAAATCCTTGTATAAAATAGCCTAAATACATAATGTTTGCTAGTTGTATAGCAAGTATATAAATCTAAGGAAAACGAATCTAAAACAATACAAAGTGCTCCATTAAAAACATGTTTCATCTTTTTGGGCCATAAAACACAGCAAAAAGAAAATCTATATAACATTATGATAAAAACTTAAGGCAAACAGTAAAGGCTTTTGAAATTGGTCATGTATTTTGCAAAATTTTAAAATAGACTTAGAGAGCATAACTGCCAAGTCCCAGTTTATAAAGGGTATTTTTTTGAACCAGATAGAATATAAGAAAGAGTTAGCTGTCAAATGAACCGTAATACTGCGCTTACTATTTAACATTTATGATCTGTATACTCTAGAAAATCATCATGATTAACATAACGCTTAAAAAATGCTACCACATTATCCAAATTTATTGGGTGTATGACTTAATAATTCGGGATTTTTTACATTTTTAACATTTATTTTGAAACATTTGTACAATATGAATTTATTCAAATTATTAGCCATTGTTAGCTATTACCTTTTCCCATCTTTCTGACAACTTGTTGATTCCGAGCCAAAAGAACTGCTGATCTTTTGAGGCCAAGAACGAATCAAGCCAATATCGGATACTCTGTTCTAAAGTGAAGCGTATCCCAAAGTGAGTAATCTGCTTCGATCAAAACAAATAGTAACCGGACGGGGCAAGGTCTGGACTATAAGGAGGCTGAGGCAAAACTTTCCAACCACTTCATTCCCAATAGTTTTCAACAGGTATTGCAACACGTGGCCAAATGTTTTCATGATGGAATATTAAAGTTTCATATTTCATTTTTCGGCAAATTCTCACTTCAAAAGGATATGTTGCATTCGGTGCATTTTCCATGTGATAATCTGGCCAGATTTTAGCAGCTCGTAACAGATAGGACCCTTTGGTCCCACGAAATACAGAGCATTTCCATATTTAGCTTAATTGTCGATTCAGCTGGTTGGCCGGGCTGGCTGGATCTCTTACGCTTCGGGTTATTGTAGTGGATCCAGTTTTCATCGCAAGTAATAATTCGGTGCAAAAATTATTTTATTTTATAGCGTTAAAGCATCATTTCGGACAAGCAAAATCATCTAAGGTTTCTCGGCTTCAATGCGTTTGGTATCCAATTTCCCAGCATGAATCTTGCTGTTCGTAAACGTTTCAAAGTTGCTGCTTATGTATCTTCCAATGATTTTATTAGAGTTAGTTCAGTTTATCAACAATCTTCATGAAATAATGTCTCCAATTCTTGTTCCTCAAACCATCTTTCGTACGTTGAAACCGATGAAATATATTTTCCATAAGCTTTGGTGAGCATTCGATGTGCTTCAGCGGCAGTTTATTCTCAAACTAAAGAAGTAAAGCAAAACTTCCCGCATATGACGCTTTATTGGCAAAAAATTCGACATATTAGAAGCAGGCAAAACTTTGTTGTTTACATTATAATGCACAGTGGTTTAGAAACTTTTTTTTGGAAATAATTCGGTATCTTGGGAACTATTGGAGATATTGTTACACATGGTTTGAGCTGATGTTTTCGAGTTGATTTACGTTTGCTCAGCTTCCTTGGGCCAATTAAAGTTGGTCACCTGGGGTCTCAAATTTATTAAAAAAAATCGCCAAAAATCCATTTATGACCTGAATGAGCTGAAATTTTGCAAGTGTAGCTTATTTCTATTAGATGAAGAGATATTCAAGTTTATTCATTTATTTTTTTTTAATTTTGATCGATCTTTTTATGGTTTTTTAGATATTGCGGGCTTACGGAGGGTCGAAATTTATTTTTAAAATATCAGCTATATTGTCGATAAAATTTTAAATAAAATAAAAACAACTTGCTAACAGTTATCTCTTCCCTATAAAATGTTATATGCATCCAAAGTTGGAACTTGTAAAAAGGTCCGTATTTTTTATGTTTTTTCCCAAAAAAGCCCATATATTTTTTCTTTTGTAGACAAACAATTTCTTCGGGACTATATAAAATTTTTATATTATTCGAAAACATAACTTAATAAAAAAGCGTGTAAAGATAAATTTGGCTCACTTAAGCGGACATACCACCCCCCCAGTCCTATCCAAACTTGGCCAATTTTGAAAGAAAAATTTCGGTTTGAGTAAAAAAGTCTAAAAAGGCAAATAACCGATTCACGAAAAAGCTTCATACTTGTATAACCCCATATGTTTCGTAAATACCTACTAAGTATTTTTACTATCATACAGTAAATAACTTCACAGTAGGCACTTTTCTAAAAAAACTCAGTTTTTGGAACACATTTTCCCCGTTATAGGAATTTCAATAAATTTCAATAAAAAATTTCAAAAATTTTAATGCCA
Organism: Calliphora vicina; assembly: GCF_958450345.1. Classification (NCBI taxonomy): domain Eukaryota; kingdom Metazoa; phylum Arthropoda; class Insecta; order Diptera; family Calliphoridae; genus Calliphora; species Calliphora vicina. Next base: position 28,766,016 of record NC_088782.1, on the reverse strand, counting down.
TTGATTTAAGGACATTTGAGTCTAAATTGGTTCCAAATTTTGTTATGTTATCTTTAAAAATTTTTAAATTAAAAAATTTTACATTAATTCAAATTTTATATTTTTATTCGTGGAAAATCACCATATGAATTTTTTTTTAGTTTTTAAGGTAACTGAAGTCCCAAAATTTTATAAAATTATTTCATTTTATTAGAATATCAATCCACAAGTCATAGTGTTTTCAACAATATCAATTACTTATACAAAAAGCCTTTATTTACTCCTCAGAAGTTCCATTGGGGCAAGTACGTAGCCCCTCAAAGTTGGTCACCTCGGGTCTCAAATTTTTTTAAAAAAATTCCCCAAAAAACGTACAAATTTGTCAAAGGGGCCATGGTCCTTATTTTTTTGAGTTCATTTTTACAGTTTTATGTTCTATCAGGCTTACAAAACACCCTTTGTATTTTACAGGAACATGAGAAATTCTTCTGAAACCGTTTGTAAAATTAAGAAATTTTCATTTAAATATCAGATGTGCTCTTTTTTATTTTTACATATACACAATTTCCTTTTCCTGTCAAGTGATCCCTCTATTTTCATAGGTAATCACTGTAAGATTTCGATCATACATCATGTTTATAATATTTAGCAATTTAAGCAGACAAAAAAAATGCTTTGCAACCTTCACGATTTAGAAAACATTTGTTTGGATGATTTTCTATGTTTAATATTTTTTTACTCTCTACAACATCTGAAACTAGTAAATTTAATTTAGCGTTTATTTCATTCTCACCCCTCAGCCCCTTAGTTTGCCGGGTTAAAAATCGTTTATCATATTTTGATGAACAATCTTGAAAAACTCATGGATTATAGGAATATTACATGAAATTTATAATGTAATATTTATGTATATGTATGTATGTATGTATCTATTTGTAAGTATATGTGTATGTATATGACACATTAGGTAGGGTGCATTTGCATGGACTCAATTTAAAGTTTTTTATGTTTTATGTTTTTATTTCTAAAAATCTTTCATTTAGTGAAAGAAATTGTAGAATAAATTATAAATCGGAAACCTGAAATTTTATCTACTATGCCAGAGCCTAATACTAATTAGTATTAATTTCTCGTATCAAAAATTTCTGTTAGGGGGAACAGTTCACACTTTTTTCTGGGGCCATGCTAATACAGATACACATACATATGTTTATACTTACACATAAGGTCCTGAGGTTTTTCCAGACATTCATCTTTACAGCTGGAAAAAAGGAAAAAAGTCATTAACACAATTTTCGCTCAAAAAAAAAATAAAGAAATGAAAATATAAGAAAAATAGTATTTTATCGTATTAAATGTTACTAAATTTCGCTGCTTGTGCTTTGGTGTTTTGTATGGTTTGTTTTGGAGAACTAGAGTGGCCAGTTACAAAAATGCATAATCATATTTTGATTACTTCAAAATCTGATAGCTTCGCTATATTTGGAACTAATTTCAGATAAATTTCTAAAAATTTAATCACTAAAACAGAATTTATTTAGAAGCCGCTAAAAAAAGTTTCTTGAAACTATTGTACGAATTTGATTTGAAAATGGGCTGGATCGAAAAATTATAAGTTATTTTCGAATATCTAAAGAACTTTGAAAATTGTTAAACTTTGTGCGAATCAATTTCTTATAAAATATTGGGTGTATGACTAAAACATGCGGGATTTACAATAGATGACGTTTTTTTTGAAAGCGATTTTTGTTGTTAATAATTTATATGTGATTCGCTTAGTTATTGATCATTATAGCGTAAATAACAAAGTTATTTTTACTTTGAAAATGTGGAATTTTGTACCACGGAATCGTCATATGCAGGATGATTCGCTTTATTTCTTTAATTTTAAAAGTGCATCTGGAGCGAAATATCGCACAGACCAGCCAAAAACACTTTAAGACCAAGAATTGGAGGTACTAATCTATGAAGGTTGTTGTCAAACTCAACAAAAAAATCATTGGGCTTGAGTAACTCCCAATGATTTTGGAAGCTTTTGTATCAATTTCAAAATGCTTGCGCGCAGCAGGATTCATCCAAAATCAGGCGAATTTTATACCATATGAATTGAAGATGAGAGACCTTGAATGACGATTTTGGATATCTAAAATGTTGTTTGAATGCTATAAAAAAGTCATTACTTGCTATGAAAAATAAATCCATTATGATAACCCGAAGCGTAAGTGATCATATGTGATGCCCGGCCCACCTGCCGAATCGACACAAAATCAAAACATTCATGGTGCTGAGGTAATGCTCTGTATTTGGTGGGAGCAAAAGGGTCTTTTATGAGATGGTGAATTCTGGGCGGACCATAACATGCAAACTGTACCAAATGCAGTTGATTCATTTGAAGCGACCAATTTCTGAAAAACACGCAGAATATGCGGCCAGACATGAAACTATAATATTCCATCATGACAACGCTAGGCCACATGTTGCAATACCTGTTAAAAACTATTATTTATAGTCCAGATCTTGCCCCGTTTGAATACTACTTGTTTCGATCGATGCAGAACGCTTTCTCAAGGATACGCTTCACTTTGGAATAGACTATCCATTATTGTCTTGATTTGTTCTTGGTCTCAAAAGATGAACAGTTCTTTTGGCTCGGAACACATATGTTTCCAAAAAGATGGAAGAAGGTCTTAGCTAAGAATGGCCAATAGAATTCTTGACAGTGAGCTTTTACATTTTGAATTATAATAGTTACTTAAGTTGAAATTTTGTATGAATAGTCACTAATATGGAAATCTCCATGGGTTAGAACGCGACATTCTTATGTCCTTAAAGTGGAAATAAATAAAGAAATCTTACAAAATTTGTGTTCCTTTATCCACTTTTCGTTAGCTTTTTAGTAGCACTATGTTTAATGGAAAATGTTGGTTTTGTCATTTTCAATATTTTATAAATAAATATGACTTCAACAACAAATCAGCGAACTGGAAATTTATTATACCCTCCACCACCACAAGTGATGAATGAGATATAAGTTTGTCATTCCGTATGTAACATTGAGAAATATTCATCTGAAACCCAACTAAGTATATATATTCTTGATCCTTATGAAATTCTAAGTCGATTGAGCCGTGTCCGTCTTTCCGCCTGTCCGTCTGTGTATCTGTGTAAAACATGCTCACGTCCAAAATACGCAAACAAAATTGGTAGACTTGCAAAAAATATGTTTGTTATTGTCCTAATGTTTGTTATTTATTGAAAATCAGCAAAATCAGTTCAGTAGAACCAGATCTATAAACCAAAATGTGAGACAACCTAAAAAAAATTGACAATTTTCACATATTTTTGGTAATTTGTGTAAGTATATTGCAGATAATACCATAAAACACGTTATTTTTATAAAAAAAAGAACTAACTCTGGTGAAAATTATAAGAATCGGTTCATGATTTTTCCTAGCCCCCATACTAAATTCTTCCCGAAATATGGTTCTATGGTCTATAAATGCCTTCAGAAATGCAGTATTCATACAAAATTCAGCATAAAAAAGTTTCGTGCTAAAAGAAATCACAACACTAAATTCTATGTGGATCGGCCCATATTTGACCATAGCCTCCATATAAAGTTCACTTCCGAAAATCACTTAAATTAGCATAAATATCTTATAAATATCGCTATTACGTTGAAATTCGTCATAAGTAATCCCCATATATACCAAAATCACTCTACCTAATTCTACGATGATCGGCTTATAATTGGTTATAGGTCCCATATATATATCAACCTAAAATATATGTATGCAGGTGGAGGGTATTTAAGATTCGGCAAAGCCGAATATACCGTTCTAACTTGTTTTTTATAGCGATAGTTGTCATGGTGAAGTACAATATTTGCTGTCGATTTGTTTACAACCTGTAGTATAATTTAGCATGCGACATATTTTCCCATCACGTTTGTGGTAAGGATTATTTCAATTAATTTCTACAAAAGCTTGGTAATTATTATTCATTTATTTATTGATTTCTCATACTTTCTATATAGTTTTTCACTATCATTAACTCTTTAACTAAGACCACTGGCAATGAATTGTCTCCGTTCTTTATTGTTTTTCCCAATGTTTGCATGTGGAACACTTAAACTTTTTTTTAGCTTTTGCAAATATCGATAGCTTTTTCCTAATATTTGTCGTACCCTAGTGGATCTCTTTCTTTTCTCTCTGGACACATTTTAGCCATTTAAATATGCAGTCACACTTACAATAGCGAATGAGACTTATTTCGAAAAGTCACTCAATTTTGATTTGAATTGTAATTTTCAGCCACTTCAATAGAGTGAAGCGAAGTACTGATATCAAATTATGATTAGGTAGGTACAAGAACGCGACATAATAACATGAACAAAATTAAATGAACACTTTACCATTAACAGAGATTTGTTTGAATTTTTTTCCTTTCCATTCATCATGTCTGGTAAGGGTACATCGTTATATGTTGAAATCAATCGAAAACAAAGCCCATAATAAATTTGATTGTAAATTTCTTTGGTTTGGTTTCGACACATATAGCTGACATATAAATTTGTTGACATGTATAACGATTGATTAACATATACAATTGGGTTATTCACACGGTGTGTTATCATGTCATATTGTCATAAAGTACTAACGTTTTACAATAGTTTTAACAAATTGTTGTTATGCTTCAAAGAAAAAAGTGCTGTGATTATTGTTGTGTTATAACTAAACAATGTAAGTCTTAGTCGAATGGAAAAAACTGTTCATCGAGCCCTTGCAACAACGTATATAACGCCATAATAAGTCGGACCTACAATGATTCAAAATCGAGAAAATTATTTTTTAACTCGAATTTTTATTTTCACATAAAAAATTTTTCATCATAAAATTTTTTCATTAATAAATTAAAAACAAGTAAGAAAGTATGGTCGGTCAAGCCCGACCATATAATACCCTACACCAACTATGAGTAAAAATATTTTTCTTTTAAAATATCAATAATTTATATTCGTGAGTGATTTTCGGAAGTGGGCGTTATATGGGAGCTATGACCTAATTTTATGGTGATCGGTCCACCATAAAATTAGGTCGTGTGATTTATGTCTATATGAAAGTTATTTATGTTGAATTTTGTGTATATACCAACATTTTTAAGTGATTTATGCACGCTAAAGTGATTTTCGGAAGCGGGTCTATATGGGAGCTATGACTAATTATGGACCGATCGTAACAAAATTTGGTGACATGAATTTTGTATATATAAAACTTATTTGGAGCGAAATTTGTGTAGATACATATATAAATTAAACATTTATGACCGATAAAGTCCAATTTCGAGAGGACATTTGTATGGGGGCTAGGTGAAATTATGAACCGATTTCAGCCAGTTTCAATATGCTTCGTCCTTGGGCCGAGGAAATTATATGTACCAAATTTGATCGAAATATCTTCAAAATTGCGACCTGTACTCTGCGCACAAGGTTTACATGGACAGCCAGCCAACCAGCCAGCCAGACGGACGGACGTCGTTTAATCGATTCAGAAAGTGATTCTAAGTCGATCGGAATACTTTAAGGTGGGTGTAAGACCAATATTTTTGGGCGTTACACACATCTGCACAAACGCATGGTGTAGGGTATAAAAAATTGTTAAATTAAAAAAAAAATTTGGCTAAAATTTTTATCACTAAAAATTAAAAAAAAAAATTTATAATTTTGATATGAAAATTAAAAACAAAAAATTTAAAGATTTTTTTTTTCTTTTTCAAGCTGACTCAAATTTGAAATATTACACTAACTTATGAGGGTTGCTCACAGCAGTCATTTGTTTTAGTGTTATTATTTTATGACATACGACTTTATGACAACCGTGTTAATATGTATATGAAATGTAAGGCATTCTAACCAAATGTTAATATTTCTCAAGCTGGTCGCCTCATTTTCTATAAATTTATGTGTGCTAATGTGTGAGTGTTGCAAATAGCTCTATGGGGAAATGTGGTTGAACTCCTTAAAGTTTTTTTTCTTCTACTTATAAATATCAGTATGTATGTATATTTTTTGCTTCATCTTCATTTCATGCATACCAACACGCACGATTTAAATGTGCGAAAAAAGCGATTTATCATTTACACAATTACGCATTCTGTTAGTAACGTTGTTAACGCTCACACATACTGTTTCTCTTACTACCAAACAACTTAACACTGCTCAACTCACATTATGATAGAACTGATGATGATGATGAGGACCACGATGGCGATAATATTGTTAAATTATAAGAGATGGTAACATTGAATCAAATTCATTCTAGTGCACCACTTCAAGATCCTTCGCAATGGTAGTAATAAAATGTATAAAAATAATCGCTCATACTTATGAAAGGTACTCTCAAACATTATAATTTCACCCAAAAGATTAGCCACACACTCTAGTACATCATTTGTAAAAAGGATTCTCTAGAAAAAAATCCTTTTTTCTGCGTAAGCCTGCTGCCGCCGTTAATATCTAATTTATATGCATTTAAAGTATTATATTGTAACGTATTGTACAAGTATGTTAATAATATTTCTATAAATCTTAAGTTTTTAATGTTTTTATGGTCATGATAAACAATCTGTTTCACAGTTTTCCTTGGTTTTTATTTTCAGCTGAATTTCTGTTTCGCTCTGTATAGGTTTTTATATGGTAATTTTAAAGCAATTTACAAAAGAATTTATTGATGCTGAAAATATGTTGTAAATACAAGTAGAACTCATAAATATTATTAAATGCGAAAAAAGGATAAATATTATTGTAAAAGATTAAAAATACTTTTATGTTCAGTTACTTTTTTTCTAGCAGAGGTCAATTATTCAATTATAACAAAGGCACTTAAATTATATAGAGTTATATTTTAAAAAAAAAACTGTTGATAAGAAATTAAATTCTGAGTTTGGAAATTATGTTTCGAAATGAATACCTTTGCAATATTAAAATATATATATTGGCAGGATCACTATAAATATTTCAACAATTTCCTATATATTTTTTTAATCTGTTATGTGTTTGGTTTTGCTTTTCCTTTGCAGCTTGGAACATTGGTACCAATTGCCACACCCGCCCCACCGACAACAATTGCACCACCAGTACGTGTTGATATACAATCATCGAATTTATTAAATAATTTACCACCATTACTCAATACACCTACGGTAAGTGTGTGCTCCAAATAAATCTATTTTTTTTTTGTTTTACGTGATATCTTTTTTATTGGATGTTTTTTTCTTATTTTTTAATTTATAAACGAATGTTCATTTTATGTTACCCGCGAAAAAAGTAATGCTAGAGAATACAATGAGAAAATCCCCCAAAATAATTTTTAAAAGACAATTCAATTAAATTCATTTAAAATGAATTTATATCATTTATTTTTTATAAAAATGTGATTGCTGAATCCTATTTATTTACTTTTGTTTTCGTTTTTAATTTTTCTCACTGTATTCAGTGTGTAACATGTGCAAGAATTGTGTTATTTTGTTTGTAGTTTTTTCTTTTATTATTTTATTTCCATATAATTTATATTTATTTATTTGTATGTATTTAATTTGTTTTATGTTTATTAAAATATAATCTATAGTTTGTATACAAACAAAATAATTAAAGATCACCATACAGACACTTAATCAATAGATACTCATACATACTTCCATATAAACTATTTTATTTACAATACAATATTTATTTCAATTTTCGTAAAATGTGTACAGTCAAGGGCATAGAAATGGCATATTTTTATTTAGATGTAAAAAATATTTATAATTTAGGTAAGTTAGGGTGATTAGGGTTAAAAATATTGCTACTAATTGCATTATCTATTTCAATATTCATAATGTTAAATAAACAGTTCTATCAGTAGAAACTACTACGTATAAAAAATAACAGCAACATTCTTTATTAGTATGACAACATTAACTGTAAACTTTGAATAGAACATTCTAGTGTTTCCCTTACATTATTCATAAAACTTCTAGAAGATGGCGCTGTCTACACAGAAAAAATTATATTTCAATTCAAACATTTATCACATTTTGAACTGGTTTCAAAACTAAATTTTCTGATATTTTCTATTGAATTTTGAGTTTTGAATTTGATAATTTTGACAATTGAATATACACTTTTCGTTATTGGTTGAACTTTAAATACAAAAATTATTGAATAGATAATTGAAAACAGAAAAAATAACAAAAATGTGTTTTCAATTACGAAAATAATTTATTCAATAATTTTTGTATTTAAAGTTCAACCAATAACGAAAATTGTAAAAAAATGTTTTTTATTGAATTTTTTCATAGATAAACATTTTTTAAAATTCAAATATAATTTTTATTTATGAATAGTTTTTAGCGAAATTTCACAGAAAAATAAAAACAAATTTTGAAATTTATTACCAGCAATCCCGCAATTCCCTAAAGCAGAGGTTCGCAAAAATAAATCCTCTCACCAATACACTTACTCTCACCAACACATTCAATTCTTTATTTTATTCAGTGCACCTACAAACACACAAATACAAAAACTGAAAAAATAAAGAAAAAGTCATACACCAGTGCTCATGCGTATTCCTAGTTGTCTCGTTGAGTGGACAACGACTACTAAAATGTAAGAGCATAAGAATACGTGTGATTTTATTTTCCACAATTGTGGTATGGGCTGCGCATTACTGCCCTAAAGTGATGAAAAATCCCTAAAATGGAAATTTTTAGTTTTTTGGCTATAATATCCATACCAGGGTCGGGGTTATCAAAAACCTTTACAAATTAATTAAAAACATATTGGGCCATCTAAAATCGATTATTACATTTTGATATCGAATATGCGATTTGAGAATTTTTACCCTAAATTTGAATTTTACATAAAAAATTGACGTTTTTGAATGAACCTGGTGGCCTCGGTATCAACATATTTCAAATTCTTTTTCATATAAAACATTTTATAAAAAGTTAGCTTTTCAAAAAGTATAAATTCCTTACACATTCTCTTAGAAATTTTTTGCGATAACTCTAAAGAAATGAGCGGAAAATCTATTTTTTTAATTTTTTTAAATTCGAATGCATACAACTTTTCTTTTTTTCTGTTTGACACATAAATGTGTTGTTACTCCAATAAAGGAAAATTGTAGAAAATCGGGAAATATTTGGATCCTCTGTTATCAAAAAACTGGAGTAGGGTGGGTAAAAATGTTGAAAATTTAATTTTCAAATGGGAATATCTTCTAAGCTATAAGAGATAATTGATAGCTAGTATTTTGTAGTGCTCGATGAAGGGATTCTATGTGTGTAATTTTTTCATAACACAAACGAAGAAATAAGGTGTCCTATTTTGAGGACCCTTGTTGGCGCCTTTGATGGGCACTGAGGTCCAAGTTCAAAACTTAAACTCGACAACACCTCCTATTTGTGCATGTGCAATTTCATTGAAACCGGACTTACCTTTTAGAAGTTACATATTTCTTTCCCTCTATTTTTTTTATACCACTGTGCGACGTATATAGTTAGTCGGAACTACAATGGGTCCAAGTCGGGACAAATATTTCTTAACCCGAATTTTTTTCACCAAAAAAATTTGTTTGTCATACATTTTTTTCAGTAATAAATGAACATTTTTTTTTTTAAAAAATTAAAAAAAAAAATTTGCCATAAAATTTTTTTCATCAACAAATTAAAAAAAAAAATAAATATTTAAAATTTTTAAAGTACATATAATATTTTTTTTTAAATCAAACACAAACTACGAAGCGTTTTGCTTGTCTGCAGCTACATATAGAGTCTCTGGTGGGAATCGAACCCGCAACCCTCAGTTCAATAGTCCAGCACACTATCGACTAGTCTATCAGGGTGAAGGGTATGTAAGATTCGGCACAGCTTCTTTTATTTGTTTTTTAATTTCCCCACTGTGCATTAGATAAATTAAAGAAGTAAGAAAGTGTGGTCGGTCAAGCCCTACCATATCTTACCCTACACTAAGTAAATGAGCAAAAACATTTTTCTTTTAAAATTTCAATAATTTATTTTCGTGAGTGAGTGATTTTAGGAAGTGCGCTTTATATGGGAGCTATGACGAATTATGGTGGGGAAATTACAAAAAAAATTAAAATAAATCTGTAATTTCTAAACGGCTATATGGAACACATATGTATATGGGGGCTTGGTGTATCATAAATACTAATTTCAACAGTTATTTAAGTCTGAATTTTATGAATTATTGATAGTGGTATTTAAAGTGAATTTTAATATGCAACCTTCTTAAAAATGAGAAATTTGTCAATGCATTTTAAAATGTTATTGTCTGTCAAAAAATGTGAAAAGGCCAAATTTATAAGAACTTCGGAATTGTCTTTCGTCCGCCAAAGGATGGACAGGTGTATAGGATTAATAAATATATTAAAATGTATATGAGGCATTTATTCGAAATGTAAATTATACAGGTAAAATCCATCGTTTGGTATAAAATCATATTAATATTTGGTACAAAAATATTTGGAATAAGTTTAATAGATTCACATATTCAAATAACAAGATCGAACATATTTGAAACCTTGAAAATGATATTCATAACAACTTGCATTGATCATAGTGGAAACGTAATATCAAATGTATGTACTTGATATAATCATATCATATTCTATTTTTATGCTCTTGATTGTACATAGAAATGTAACACATTTATTCAGCATATAGCAAAAATTATAAGTAAATAATAATTGTATTGTGCTTGCAACACATTCGTTACATAAATAAACATACTTTGATGAGGATGAGTACAATACAATTTGTAAAAAAATATATATTTTTTAATTAGAAAACCATTTGCACACAAAAAGGATTTAATTTGAAAACACACATATTTAATAAAAGGATTTATAATTCGTTTTGTTAGAAACAAGAAAAATTACTAAGAATAATAAAAACTGTAGTAATTGTTTAATTGTAATATTTTCGATTGGTAATATGTGGTGTTATAAGTACGGACTTGATTCTCACTAATACAATTTGAGGGATTTAAATTTGTTCAGCTATTATTTGCAATAAATGAACACATAATTGTTATTTCGGAACTTTTAAATTGTTTAAATGTTTGAATTTGTTTGAATGCAAATAATATCAACTACTGATAATAACTCTCGAAATGGAAAGTAGATTTTATGTAAAATATATAGATAGAATAACCTCGAATAACTTAAAAGTATAACTTTATTGGGCGTATGACTTAAAAATTAAGGATTTTAGCTTTTGTTTTCCAACATTTGCATAATATAGATTTATTCAAAGTATTGGCCATTTTAAGCTATGACCTTTTACCATCTTTCTGACAACATATGGATTCCGAGCGAAAAGAACTGCTCATCTTTTTAGGACAAGAACGAATCAAGCCAATATCTGTTGCAAAGTTAAGCGTATTCCAGAGAGAGCGCTCTGCATCGATCGAATCAAATAGTAGGTGGACGTGGCGCGATGCACAGAGGCGCCAGTAGAACAAGTGCGGTTGCAAAAATCAAAATTTCACGTGTCTCTAAAAAATAATGAATAAACCTATTTTACAGTAAATTGTCCAACGATTTCAGTTATTATAATCAGATTTTTAGTTCAGAAGATATAGCCCTTCAAAGTTGACTGATTTTCAGTTTTCAAAAAAATAGATAATTTTTAGGTAATTATGTAACTGATAGTCATTATTTTTGATTCTTTTGATAGATATATTTATTAAGAGAAGAATAAACAAAAATTGTACTATTTGCTTTGTATTTGTCCAGGTAAATCGATACTTACCAACTATCCATTTTTTCAATATTTTTCCAAATTGAAGAAAAATAAAAAACTATCCATTTCTATATTTGCCATATTTTCAAAATAAGTTCTTTGATTAGTCCTTTACCTAATGCAAAAATTCGCAGCTGCCCGTCCTTGCCCTTGTAAAAAGGCTTGGTTCCAAACGATGTTTACCAACTATACATTTTTTCAATATTTCACAACTTTGATGGAAAATAAAAAAAAACTATCAATTTCTATTTTTGCCATATTTTCAAAATAAGTTCTTTGATTATTCCTCTACCTAATGCAAAAATTTTCAGCTGCCCGTTCTTGCCCCATTTTTTGCTAGAGGTAAAATTTTGAAAAAAGACATGGTTTCAAAATTGACATATGGCGGTGAAAAACCAACCAACGATTTGAATGAAATTTCACATGCGCAAAGAGGAAGTGTAGTCGAGTTTAAGTTTTGAATTTGGACCTCATGAGCGCACCAGGGGTTCCCAAAGTAGGACACCTCAGGTATGTTCAATTTTTAAAATGATCCTATTTCTTCGTTTGTGTTCCGATTTAAGGTAAATTCTCAGCGAGTTGTTTAGTTTTCCCTAATTTATTTGACACGTAAAAAACATAAGGTAGACATGTTATATATCAATGGATAGAGGATTTTGTCTAATTTTCAAAAATGTATATAAAAATTTTTTGACAATTAAAAAATTCATATAATACTTTTTTGAAAAATATGACAAAAAATGCTTTTTATTGAATTTTGCATAGATTTTTATTTATGAATATTTTTTAATGAAATTTCACAGTTATGTAGATTTTTCTATTTAAACTGGAAAAATAAAAACAAATTGTGAAATTTGTTATCAAGTATCCCGCAATTCCCAAAAAAATCTTGAAAAATCCCAAAAATGGGTTTTGTTCGTTTTTTGGCTAATATCCATACCAGTGGCGGGGTTATCGGAACCCTTTATAAAATAATTAAGAACTTATTGGGCCATCTAAAATAGCTTACTATATTTTGATATCGAGTATGCGATTTGAGAATTTTTGCCCTAAAGTTGAATTTTACATAAAAAATAGGAATTTTTTGAATGGACCTGGTACCCTCGGTATCAAAAATTATAATTTTTTTTTCATTTAGAATATTTGGCGTAAAGTTAGCTTTTCAAAAAGTACAAATTCATTATACATCCTCTTAGAAATTTCATAGATAACTTAAAAAGAATAAAAGTACTTTTTTCCCAAAAAAAATTGCGAAAAATCGCCTTTTTTAATTTAAATTCAAATGCATGTAACTTTGGACTCAGTCATGATTTTCTTTCTTTATTTGCTATGTAGATCTATTGTTAATCCTATAAAAGAAAAATGGATAAAATCGGGGAATATTTGGAACCGCGGTCACCAAAAAACTGGAGTAGGGTGGGTAAAAATGTTGAAAATTAAATTTTCAAATGCGAATATCTCCTGAGCTATTAGAGATAATTGATAGCTACATACCATTGAACATACGTCTGGTGTCTTACTTTGGGAACCCCTGGTCCCGCTCCTGGTGGGCTCATGAGGCCAAAATTCAAAACTTAAACTCGACTACACTTCCACTTTTGTGAAGTGAATGTGAAATTTCATTCAAATCGGCGTAAGGGTTTAGAAGTTACATATTTATTTCCATCTTTTTTTATTCTCATACCACTGTGCGATGGTCTGCTCAGCACCTCATGATAGATAGGATCGTTATTCTCCCACCAGATACAGATCAATAACTTAGCGCCATGAATATTTGGCTTTGGTGTCGATTCGGCTGGTTGGAAGGGATTCACAGCAGATATATACCCTTCAAAATTACATATAAGTTATCAAAAACCGCATTCAAAAGATACACCATCTATTGTAAATCCCGAAGTTTAAAGTCATACATCTAATAATAGTTGTCCAACTCTATGATCAAATTGCTTCATTTAAGTTAAGGAGTGTCTTTAGGAGTGCGTTCAAAAAAAAGCAATCTTCCCATTTGACCTGATATAAATATCTAATCAAAAAGAGTTACAAAAATCAGAAAAGAGACCCATACTACTACGCCGTTTGTTTTCAACATAACAATAAAACCGTTAAATTTCGATATCCTTTGATAAAAAGGATAAACAAACAAACAAAAAAAACGAATATAATGAAAAGTCCTTTTTGTTTATCTTTTATTTTCACTTGTTTGTCCTTTATCTTTTTGTAACGTGTTTTCATGCTGAAAAAGAAAACATGATATGAGTAGAACGCCATTTGATTTGTGCAAAAAAAACTAAAAGAAATTTAAAATAATATGTTTGTTTTTTGTTTGCGAAATAAATACCCTTACAATTTTGTGGCAAATTGTTAAGGCAAAAAATAAAACCTTAAATAAATGTAAAAGAAAAAACAATTGCAAATAAAACATAAATAAATGTTGGCGTTAGGGCAAAATAATATCGTCAATGCGCTGCCAGAAAGTAACTGTTCAAAGCACTGTTAGGAAATTGTAAAATTTTTGAAACTAAATAGGGGCTATCTTAGTGTATTTGTTTAAATAAATAAAAAGAAAACAAAATAAATAATACAAAAAAAAGAAATAGTTTAAGAAAAGGGACCCGAAAAGCTTTAACAAGATTATGTCAGTAGATGCTTTCTTCAAGTGGAGCATATTTTCATAACAAACAAACCCTTCTTTTCAATACTTCTACTTACTTTTTTCACTCCCCTACTTTTATTTTTATTTAATTCTCCCCTACACAATACAAAAAAAAGTGCACAAGATTTTCTTACTTTCTGCCCTTAATGTTGGCTCCATGTGTTTTTACCTTTTATTTCCTTACAAACGTTTCTTTCATTCTGTGTCATAGTTGCCGTTGTTTGTTTTAAGTGAATCAAGTGTATGCTGTTGGTTGGTGCTTGAAAACACAAGATCCGCTATGAAGAAAATTTTCTTTTGAATTACATAAAATCTCTGGCCTTTTTTCCCTGCAATTTAGCATTTTTTTAGTTTTCGCTTGTTTCCTGCTTTCATATTTTAGGGTATTTGACTATGGTTTAGAGTGTGTTTGTGTATCTATTATGGGTTTCTTAATGGAAATTAAATTTTGTATCCTTTTGTATGTGTCTCTTCTATGAGAAAATATTTCAAGCGGAAATCGTTGTTGTCTGTCTTTAAAACAGGTTTTATATTTTTAAATATCCAGTTAAATAAATGTATACTGTGTCAGGTTCTAGTTCAGGTGCTAGTTTAGGTGCTAGTCCAGGTTATAGTTCAGGTTATAGTTCAAGTTCTAGTTCAGGTTATAGTTCAGGTTCTAGTTCAGGTTCTAGTTCAGGTTCTAGTTCAGGTTCTAGTTCAGGTTCTAGTTCAGGTCCTACTTCAGGTTCTAGTTCACGTTCCATTTCAGGTTATAGTTCAGGTTCTATTTCAGGATCTAGTTCAGGTTTTAGTTCAGGTTCTATTCCAGGTTCTACTTCAGGTTCTAGTTCAGGTTCTAGTTCAGATTCTAGTTTAGGTTCTAGTTTAGGTTTTAGTTCAGTTTCTAGTTCAAGTTCTAGTTCAGGTTATAGTTCAGGTTATAGGTCAAGTTCTAGTTCAGGTCCTAGTTCAAGTTCTAGTTCAGGTTCTAAATCACGTTCTAGTTCTGGTTCTAGTTCCATTTGTAGTTTAGGTTCTAGTTCAGGTTCTAAATCACGTTCTAGTTCTGGTTCTAGTTCCATTTGTAGTTCAGGTTCTAGTTCAGGTTCTAGTTCAGGTTCTAGTTCTGGTGATAGTTCAGGTTCTATTTCAAGTTCTATTTCAGATTCTATTTCAGGTTCTAGTCCAGGTTCTAGTTCAGGTTATAGTTCATGTTCTATTTCAAGTTCTATTTCAGATTCTATTTCAGGTTCTAGTCCAGGTTCTAGTTCAGGTTATAGTTCAGGTTCTAGTTCAGGTTCTAGTTCTGGTGATAGTTCAGGTTCTATTTCAAGTTCTATTTCAGATTCTATTTCAGATTCTAGTCCAGGTTCTAATTCAGGTTCTAGTTCAGGTTATAGTTCAGGTTCTAGTTCAGGTTCTAATTCAGGTTCTAGTTCAGGTTATAGTTCAGGTCCTAGTTCAGGTTCTAGTTCAGGTTCTAGTTCAGGTTCTAGTTCAGGTTCTAGTTCTGGTGATAGTTCAGGTTTTAGTTCAGTTTCTAGTTCAGTTTCTAGTTTAAGTTCTAGGTCAGGTTATAGTTCAAGTTCTAGTTCAAGTTCTATTTCAGATTCTATTTCAGGTTATAGTTCAGGTCCTAGTTCAGGTTCTAGTTCAGGTTCTAATTCAGGTTCTAGTTCTGGTGATAGTTAAGGTTTAAGTTCAGTTTCTAGTTTATGTTCTAGGTCAGGTTGTAGTTCAGGTTCTAGTTCAAGTTCTATTTCAGATTCTGTTTCAGTTTCTAGTTCAAGTTCTATTTCAGATTCTATTTCAGGTTCTAATTCAGGTTCTAGTTCAGGTTATAGTTCAGGTCCTAGTTCAGGTTCTAGTTAAGGTCCTAGTTCAGTTTCTAGTTCAGGTGATAGTTCAGGTTCTAGTTCTGGTGATAGTTCAGGTTTAAGTTCAGTTTCTAGTTCAGTTTCTAGTTTAAGTTCTAGGTCAGGTTATAGTTCAAGTTCTATTTCAGATTCTATTTTAGGTTCTAGTTCAGGTTCTAGTTCAGGTACTAGTTCAGGTTCTAGTTCAGGTTCTAGTTCAGGTTCTATTTCAAGTTCTATTTCAGATTCTATTTCAGGTTCTAGTCCAGGTTCTATTTCTAGTTCAGGTTCTAGTTCTGGTGATAGTTCAGGTTCTATTTCAAGTTCTATTTCAGATTCTATTTCAGGTTATAGTTCAGGTTCTAGTTCAGATTCCAGTTCAGGTTTTAGTTCAGTTTCTAGTTCAGTTTCTAGTTTAGGTTCTAGTTCAGGGTATATAGTTCATGTTCTAGTTCAAGTTCTATTTCAGATTCTATTTCAGGTTCTAGTCCAAGGTCTAGTTCAGGTTCTAGTTCAGGTTCTATTTCAAGTTCTATTTCAGATTCTATTTCAGGTTATAGTTCAGGTTCTAGTTCAGATTCCAGTTCAGGTTTTAGTTCAGTTTCTAGTTCAGTTTCTAGTTTAGGTTCTGGTTCAGGGTATAGTTCAGGTTCTAGTTCAAGTTCTATTTCAGATTCTATTTCAGGTCCTAGTTCAGGTTCTAGTTCAGGTTCTAGTTCAGGTTCTATTTCAAGTTCTATTTCAGATACTATTTCAGGTTCTAGTTCAGGTTCTAGTTCAGGTTCTAGTTGAGGTTCCTGTTCAGGTTCTAGTTCAGGTTTTAGTTTAGGTTTTAGTTCAGGTTCTAGTTTAGTTCTAGTGGAGTTTTTTAATTTGATGCTACAAAGTTGTAAGTGACAAGTTTTAAGTAGAATTGTTAAAAATTTAACACGATTAAACAAAACATGCTGCATTATATTTATGGTTACTATAGTTTACAATCATTAATGTATTTTTTTTTTAATATTTTGATAAGTTTCCATTTAAAATCCATAACTTCAACTTTGTAAAATGTTTTTGAAATTTAAAAGTGTTAAATTCCACATTTTCATAAAATGTTAAATTGCGATGTTTTTTTCTCGAAAATTTAACTTAATTTTGTAGGCTTTAAAAGAACATTAATAGTTTACCAAAATAGTTATACATTTCCACTTTTTTTATACAAAAAAAATTTTTGCTTGAAATAATACAAACACGCAGCGTATGAACATTATTTGGAATACAAAACACTCATACCACCAGTAAACTCAATTAAACTGCTACCAAAATGAGTTAAAAAATAACACAATTTTATTACTATAAATAAAACGATAAACAACAAAACAAATATTTTCCTTTATACATAAGTACTCATAAATTATTAAACAGACAAACAAATATTTTAAACTTTCACCATACAAGCACAAACAAGAGTTCAATAAACAGCAAACATTTTTTTTAAAAACATTTGAGTTTTTTCATTTTTTCGTTTTAACAGCTATTTGCAAATTAATATGAATAATTTTGTTATTTTTTTTGTTGAGGTTTAAATAATTATCATTTAGTTACTAATAATTTTTCATGCAAATTATTAAAATTTTTTTTTATTTAAAATATTTAAATTTGAAATTAAAAAAAAAACAAAAACAGAACAGGAAATTTAAATGAACAAATTAAAAACTATTAGCCATATTTCCAATAACTATTTCAGCACTTTGAAACATTTAAAAAAAAAATCTTATTTGTTTCTGTGTTTTTTTTTATATTTTCCGTAATTTCTGCAATTCAATTTCAATAGTTTACAACAGCTCCGGAATATGAAACGGTAAATATTTTTTCGAGTATATAGTTTTTATTGTTTATAATTTTTTTTCCAACTTTGTTAAATAAAAGTTTGCAAAATAAAAAAAACAAATAAATAAATAATTTTCTCTATGTGCATGTAATGCAAATAAATATTTGCAGTTTAAATATTTGTTTATAGTATTTTTCATACATATTTGTTTTAATATTTATTTTGCTATAAATAAAATGAATTTTCAATTGTTTTATTTAATGTTTGTGATTGAATGGAGCATTGGGGAAATAACTGAGGGAATATTTTACATTTGTGTGTTAACATGTTTTTAAATAACAATTATATTTAAACATTTAAATTATGGAAATTATTTTCAAACACTCACTATTTGAATAGAAACACAAATTTAAAAGAAATGTTTTCGATATGAAATTATTGTCCAGAACACAAATTTAAAACAAATGTATTCGATATAAATTTATTGTGCAGTTTCAAATGTATTTTTTTTTGAGGATTTCTTAACATATTTTAATTATGTAAACATATTAACTCATTAAATGCTTTTAATTTCATTTAACATTCTATAGCTGTCAATAAATAGAGGCAGCTACCTTTCACTTTTTTATTCTCTATTGTTTATTATCTTTAATTCTAAAAAAAATGTTTGACACTTTTATTTAAATGTCGTTGTGATTTTTTTTCTGAGTCACATTATATTGTTGAAATATTTCATTTATGTATTTTTTTTGCTTGTTATTGTTGTTAAATTTGTCACATCCATACGAGCAGGTGTCAATATTCCCAACAGATAACAAATACGCAGCAATCACGTTTATTTTATGTTTTTTTTGTTGTTTACACCAAATATTATTCATGTTGTATGTTAACACTTACAATTTGTTAAACATTATTAAACTTGTTGCAAAAAAAGAAAAAAAGTAAATGTCTAATAAATAATAAAACTGTGTTCATCAAATTGGATTTAGATGAGATATAATAATTAAAAACAAGTAAGAGTGCTATATTCGGCTATGACGAATCTTATATACCCTTCAGCTTTGTTGTGGATGCATTATCCGTTATTTGTGGACGGATTTTGCTGATTTTATATAGCAAACTTCTCGAAAGTATGTCTGACAGAATTATTGAAGATTTGGATCCCGAAGATATCTGGGGTCTTTAGTAAATTGATTTCAACTAACAGACAGTCAGTCAGACAGACAGACGGACATGGCTTAATCGACTCCGCTTAAGCGGAAAATAATATTGAGGAAATTAAAAACGGAATGACAAACTCATATATACCCTTGTCACGAAGGTGAAGGGTATAAAAAAATATATAATAATCCGCAAAGGGGAAAATTATTTACAAAATATTGGGTATTTTAAACTACATGTGTTTACACCAACAGCAAAATTAATAACTATGTTTTTGTGAATTCTTAATTAAACCAAAACTAGCTGCTTTATTTAATACTGTAATGCAGTCAGCTTTTTAATAGCAAATTACATTTCCAAATTTCCACCATGTTTTGTTATTTATCATGCCTAGTATATGCTAAACCATGATTAATCAGATATTTTATTTTATAGTTTTCCATATACTAAGGTAGTCACTCATACAAACATTTGATTTGAGCTGTAATTTAATTGCTGTAATACAAATTTCTATCATTATACTCTGCTATTTATTTCCTCATTTATGTAGAAATTTACATATCTACACATCACGTCTCAATGACACATGTAGACAAAAAGAAAAAAAGCCAAAAAAAGGGAACAAAATCGTACATGAATGTTGTTAGAAAGTGACAAACCGAAAATATTGCGTTTTTTTTTGTAGTTTGTAATAAAAATACATGACACAGAATTTAATATTTCAACTTAAAAACATACAAAATGTTGATAGATTTAAGTAAAAGTTTAATACAATTTTAATTACGAAAAACTCTAGATATTATAAGAAAAATCCTAAATATGTCTCAAGTTCTTTGAATATAAAATCTATATGTCGTCATTCAATCAAAGTTTGGATGGATTGCGTTGAAATTTGCTCTCTTTTCATAGTCTCGTGTATTAGGTTTTTGACAACAGACTTACACTTTTCGCTTTCAGTTACATATCTAGTTGTCATATATGACTAATAGGCCTATGAATTGAAAACAATATACATATAAAGACCTATTGGATATAAACCAAGGCTTTATAAATACCTACGATTGGAGCTAAAAAAAGACTGAAGACTAAATATAGAGCTACAATTGCGGCTTAATCACAAATATATAAAGAACTACAATTTTTAAAGGCCTACTATTGGAGCAAAGCAATGATGTAACAAAAGCTTTCTAATATTCTATGATTGGAGCTAAATCTTAATAAAACTTAAGGATTGCAATTAAACAATGACTAAATAAAAACCTTCTATTGGAGCTAATACAAAACTATAAAAATACCTACAATGAAGCTAAATCAAGCCTACGATTAAAAATAAACCAAAACCATTTAAACACCTACGACTTAGGCTCAGCCAAAACTACATACAAATACCTGTGATTAAAGCTACACCACGTCTATTGAATATAATTCTAGGCTAAATAAAGAACAATAATTTAAACTAAACTGGCAAGACCTACGACTGAAGCTACACTAAGACTAAACAAGGAATATGATTGAAGCTAAACTGATACTATAGATAAACCCACGATTGAAGATAAACAAATATTATTGAAACAACAACGAATGGACCTAAACAAAGACAACAATTGTGGCTAAACAAAGAATATACAATTAAAGCTACACTAGACTATAGTAAGACCTTACGAATGAAGCTAAACTAAGACTATAATTGTAGCTAAACAAAGAATATACAATTAAAGTTATATTAGACTATAGAAAGACCTACGATTGAAGCTAAACATAGAATAAGATTGAAGCTAAACTAGACTACAGATGGACCTACGATTAAAGCTAAACTATGACTAAGGAAAGACCTACGATCAAAGCTAAAGTAAGACTATAGAAATACCTAAGATTGAAACTAATCTAAGACTATGGAAAGACCTAAGATGGAAGCTAAACAGAGACTATGATGCTAAACTAGATCATAGAAAGACCTACGATTAAAGCTAAACTATGACTGTAAAATGACCTATAATTAAAGCTAAACAGAGACTATTATTGAAGCTATTCTAGACTATGGAAAGATCTACGATTAAAGCTAAACTAAGACTGAAGAAAGACCTACGATTAAAGTTAAACTAAGATCATAGAAAGACCTACGATTGAAGCTAAGCAAAGACCTATTATCGAAGCAAATTAAGACTGAAGAAAGACCTACGATTAAAGTTAAACTAAGATCATAGAAAGACCTACGATTGAAGCTAAGCAAAGACCTATTATCGAAGCAAATTAAGACTACAGAAATACCTACGATTGAAGCTAAGCAAAGACTATGAGGCTTTATTGGTACAAAACTCGACATTTTGGAAGAAAAAAAACTTTCTTGGTTACACTATTATGTTCAATAAATAAATTAGAATAAATGACAGATGAAAAATGACATGTAAGTTACTAAAGATAAAAAATGGCGCTACGAACTAAGTCCCCAATGAACAATGTCCCAAAAGGGCAAATGAATTAAGGCCCTAAAATTTTATATAGAAAAAACCAACAACAAAATTTAGGGACTTAGTTAATTTTTTGGGGATTTATTTCATTTCTATAATTGGGGATTTAATTCATAATGAAATTATTATTGTGGGGCGTATCAAAAATTGGCTTCGCTCAGAGAAGTTGTTTTGCATTACCGGCCTTCTGGGGTGTATCAAAACTTGGCTGCGCTGAGAAAAGTTCCTTTGAATTGCGCATTCTGGTCGAAGCCTGTTTTTGATACACCCCAGAGGAGAACACCTTTGCGCCCGGCCGAAGCCCGGCAATGCAAAAAGTTTTTAATATGCGAATACGGTTTCTTTTTCATTTTGGTTGGGGGTTTAGTTCCTTTGGTTGGGGATTTATTTCATTTAGATCTTTTGGGTTTTAATTCATAATGAATTAAGCCCACAATTTTGGGGTTTTAATTCATTTGTGGTTTAGGGAATTTTTTCATTGGGGTCTTTGTTCGTAGCGCCACAAAAAATGTGTTAAAATGTTACTTCATCTGTTGTAAATCCCGCATTTTTATGTTATACACATAGTAAACCAAATCTGCACTCAAAGATTAGATGTCCGAAATCCGGCATTCATTTCTTTAAGCTTATATAAGTAAAATATCAAAAATTTATTAATGAGAAAAAATTTTATGGAAAACCCGTTTGACCCACTATAGGTCCGAATTACTATGGCCTTATACAGGTCGTTGGAAATGTCTTTTAAATATCAATCATTAGATATCGTATTGTCCATATTGATGATATAGTAATCCAGATATAGACCAAAAATAGGAAACAAATTGAGGAATATATATCAAAGCAGACATTGTAGGGTCCAGATAACGATGTCCGTAATGCCAGTGGTTAATTGTAATAGTAAAAAGGCAATTATTAAATAAAAAACAATAATTCGATTAATTTTAAACATATACTTGGATACCCTAATAAATAATTTGTTTATTTTTTGGGTATAGATTTTCTATATTCGTAAATACAAGTAGTAAATGAATTTCATAAGAATTTTATTAATTGTTTTCGATATTGAGGTTTTTCAGGCAATCGAACTAGAGTTAATGCTGAGTTGTAAAACCATTTTTATCAGAAATTTTTATTTAATGGCCTTTACACTTTTCAACATGATGTTTTCATGTTGTTTTTGTTCTTCAAATATTTTTCAGTTAAACGTGATGAATTTGTTTATTCCATGGAAAATTTCGTGTGGTATTTTTTTAGTATTATATATGCAATTCATCATAAAATACATATTTTAACTTTAACACTTTAAGTTTGTCCTCTTGTTTGCCTACCAATTTGTACATATATGCGTTTGTTTTTTGAAACAATAATTGTGTCATGTGCCAAATAATTCAAATGCTGAACGACATTCATATACAGAAAGAGACCAATAAAACAATTACAACATCATTTATTACAATAATGTCAAAGCTGTTAAATATAATTTTTTGTGTTTTTTTTGGATTGTTAAAACATCAACTATAATACTGTTATTCTAGTGTACAGCAACATCAAGTTTTTTTTTGGAAATTTTATTGTATCCTTTAATTTTTTTGAAACATTTTTTATTTCGGTATTTAAATTGGTAAATTTCACATACTATTTCACTGACTCACTCACATAAAGTACAGTCAGTGAAAAAATATATATGTTGCCCTTTTGTCTTTTTTATTTTTCGTATAGTCATGGATTATAAAAATAGATCCTTTAACATGAAACAACAATTTATATGCCAAAAAATGTTGGTTAATATAAATTGTTGATTCAATGCGAAGTACCTTAAATCGTCATTATTTTCAGTTTGTCAGCTTTCTGAGAACTTTGAGGTCTTCCAATAGAAACTTTCAAACTTTAACTGTTGATAGCGGCCATATTATTGAAGCTACATATGTCGAATAACTGATCAGAAACAATTTTATGAAAGTTCGTATATCATGTTCTCTTTATGCCGACCATAGACGTAGAGTATTTTGTAAAATGTCACAGCTGGCTCTTGTTATATCCCATCTACATTTTATTTTATTTAAATATTATTGTTGTATTTACTGCTGCTGCTGTTGTTATTATTATTTTATTCGTTATCTTTTGACTGCAACATCATGTTGCTTTTGTTTCATTTATTTATTTGTTTCATTTATTTATTTTTTGTTAACTTAATACCCAAAAATCACTCACAATTTGTTTATTTGGTTTACTTTTATTCGTCAGATTTTGCATTTTTTATATTAACTAGTGAATAGTGTTGGCATATTTTAATTGATGGAGCTTTTGCTGCCGTAATTTTTTTTTTTACAGCACACTTTGTAGCATCAACGGTATTAAAATCGCAAAATGAAAATAAATAATAAACGTTGTATAGTTTACTAAATAAACTCTTGTTGTTAATATACATATGTATGTTGAAATTCAGTACTGTTGTGAGTTTAGTATTGAAATTTTAAATTTGATAAATATTAACTAAAGACACGTTCACATGATGGAAATATTTTACAAAATATGAAAAAGTGAGAAATGTGGTGCTGGATTTATGGACTGAAATAGTTCTCCATCATCTAAAAACAACTTCTGAAAACATAAGCAAAATCGTTTCACATTTACATGTGGCAAATTCAATTAAAACAAGTAAGATAGCTATATTCGGCTGTGCCGAATCCTTATTATACTTTAAAATACAAATTTAAAATATTTTTATGTAAAAAAAAATTAAAATTTTTTTTGACGAAATTTTTTTCAAATTTTTTTTTTTATTTTTAAAAAAAAAAATTATTTTATTACTAAAAAAAAAATTATGAGAAAAAATTTTATTTGGTGAAAAAAATTCGGTTTAAAAAATATTTGGTCCGATTTTGACCCATTGTATGTCTAAATTACTATAGCCTTATATACATCGTTGCAATGGACTTTGAAATATCTATCATTAGATATCCATATTGTCTTCATTAAAGACTTAGTAATCCAGATATAGATAAAAAATCGGCCAAAAATCGAGGTTGTCCCAGATTTTTATATCTCAGCCATAATACATTTGTGACTTTAACGAAACCCAAGAGCATCCTGACCTTAAAATTAAATACAAATGTGTGAGATATCATAAAAATTTGTTAATCGTACACAGAAAAAACTATTTCCTAAACCGTTTCAATTCAAATATATCTCACATATTGAACGGATTTCAATTATTTTATAATTGAATCAAGTATTCATGTGCTCAAAAACATAATTTTCTGATATTTTCTATTGAATTTTGAGTTTTGAATTTGATAATTTTGACAATTTAATAATAAATAAATTTTCGTTATTGGTTGAACTTTAAATACAAAAATTATTGAATAAATTATTTTCGTAATTGAAAACACATTTTTGTTATTTTTTGTGTTTTCAATTATGATATTATCTATTCAATAATTTTTGTATTTAAAGTTCAACCAATAACGAAAATTGTATATTCTATTGTCAAAATTATCAAATTCAAAACTCAAAATTCAATAGAAAATATCAGAAAATTTTATTTTTGAGCACATGAATACACAGAAAAAAGTTTCAACATAAATATTATGATTTGATTTCATTGATTTCAATTCATAAATAATTTCTTAAATATTATGAGTTTATTCATATTTTATTTTTCAAATTAAATCTAGAAGGCTTGAAAAATATAATTTCAATTTCATTTATATTTTTATATTGCTGAAAAATGTTTGAAATTTTCCTTGAAAATTTTTTTATTTATTTTTATGATTTTCAGCTACAAAATGAGCAAATATCCGCGAAATTGATTAAATTTTTTTTTTTTTTAAATTTAAATTTCCTTCATGAACAATTTTATAATATTTATGAACAAGTTCTTATTCTGAATGAAAAAAGTTTGGGAAAAAAGTCAAGTTCGATTAATAATATTTATTACAAAATTCATTCCAATTATGAATTTTTTTTTTCTGTGTACTTGATTCAATTATAAAATAATTGAAACCAATTCAATATGTGATATATATTTGAATTCAAACGGTTTAGGAAATTGTTTTTTCTGTGTACGATTAACAAAAATGTGATAAATGTTTGAATTGAAATATAATTTTTTCTGTATAAGGCCTATCGATGACATATTAACTAATGAGGCCGCCAACCCAAAATCCTCCAAACTATGGCGTTTTCGGGATATATTTGATCTCATGTCAATTGGTATTGTTCAGTGGACTCAATTTTGTCCACCACACTGCGAATAGTACGATTATGACGACCATAAAATAAGCGAGATTTGCGGAACATTGCTCGAATAGAACACCCATTTTTATAAAACAATTTTATCATTTGCTCGTGTTGCTGAACACTGAATAAATGACAGTCAATTCGATGACCGTTTAGAATACGCAAATTGTTCTTAACAAACAAATTTCATGTTTCAAACTCTAAATTTGTTGTCTGGTACAATTTTGACCCCAGTTATTAAAGGGTTAATAATGTCCCAGATATTTAATATTACAAAATCGTAAA